>NC_037675.1:8736798-8806904 GCF_003255815.1 Theropithecus gelada
TAGGCATGGGCAAAGACTTCATGTCTAAAACACCAAAAGCAATGGCAACAGAAGCCAAAATTGACAAATGGGATCTCATTAAACTAAAGAGCTTCTGCACAGCAAAAGAAACTACCATCAGAGTGAACAGGCAACCTACAGAATGGGAGAAAATTTTTGCAATCTACTCATCTGACAAAGGGCTAATATCCAGAACCTACAAAGAACACAAACAAATTTACAAGAAAAACACAAACAACCCCATCAAAAAGTGGGCAAAGGATATGAACAGACATTTCTCAAAAGAAGACATTCATCCAGCCAACAGACACATGAAAAAATGCTCATCATCACTGGCCATCAGAGAAATGCAAATCAAAACCACAATGAGATACCATCTCACACCAGTTAGAATGGCAATCATTAAAAGGTCAGGAAACAACAGGTGCTGGAGAGGATGTGGAGAAATAGGAACACTTTTACACTGTTGGTGGGATTATAAACTAGTTCAACCATTATGGAAAACAGTATGGCGATTCCTCAAGGATCTGGAACTAGAAGTACTATATGACCCAGCCATCCCATTACTGGGTATATACCCAAAGGATTATAAATCATGCTGCTATCAAGACACATGCACACGTATGTTTATTGCGGCACTATTCACAATAGCAAAGACTTGGAATCAACCCAAATGTCCATCAGTGACAGACTGGATTAAGAAAATGTGGCACATATACACCATGGAATACTATGCAGCCATAAAAAAGGATGAGTTTGTGTCCTTTGTAGGGACATGGATGCAGCTGGAAACCATCATTCTTAGCAAACTATCACAAGAACACAAAACCAAACACCGCATGTTCTCACTCATAGGTGGGAACTGAACAATGAGATCACCTGGACTCGGGAAGGGGAACATCACACACCGGGGCCTATCATGGGGACGGGGGAGGGAGGAGGGATTGCATTGGGAGTTATACCTGATGTAAATGTCGAGTTGATGGGTGCTGACGAGTTGATGGGTGCAGCACAGCAACATGGCACAAGTATACATATGTAACAAACCTGCACGTTATGCACATGTACCCTAGAACTTAAAGTATAATAATAATTAAAAAAAAAAAAAACATAGTAACTGGGAAAGACTTTGGAATTTTAAACAATTTATAAATACATATGTGTATATATGTGAGAGTGTGTATATATACATATGCATATGTATAGTTATAGTGAGTTCTTTGACAATTACATGATATTAAATACAAGAATTGTGAATAGTGTTATATTCAATAAATTATGTAATATAATACATTAACATTTTTAAAATAAATTACTACAATTTTAGTGTTGTTTAAATAAAAGTCTTTCAAATTGTAAAAAAAAATAAAAATAAAAAGAGTGAAATCCTGTCATTTATGGCAACATGGGATACTTTGGAGAACATTATGTAAAGTAAAATAAGCCAAGCACAAAAAAAGAAATACCATGTTTTCTTTCATATATAGAAGTTAAAATGTTGATCTCATAGAAAGAGAGCATAGAATAGCAGTTACTAGAGGCTGGGAAGGGTAAGGGAGAAGTGGGGAATGGTGAGAGGTTTGTTAATAAACACAAAATAAAATTTGATAGGAGGAATAAATTCTGGTGTTCTGTAGCACTGTAGGGTGAGTATAATTAATAATAATTTATTGTTTGTTTTTAAATAGCTTGAATTTTGAATGTTTCCAACACAAAGAAATGATAAATATTTGAAGTAATAAATATGCTAATCACCATGATTTCATCATTACACATTGTATACATGTATCAAAAATCACATACCCCATAAGTATGTGCAACTATTGCAAATCAATTAAAAATAACAAAAATGAAAAAAAAAAAAATGTTGTCTCAATAGGAGATTCCCATCCATCTGATCATACAGGGAAACTGAGAGGACAAACTGTACCCACAGCAGCCATGAGTCCCATCTGGAGATCCCTGGTGCCCTGCAGCAGCTGGTCATTGGCCAAAGGCCACAGGGGCTGAGTGGAGAGAGAGCCGCTAGGTTTCTCTGGCTCAGTGACTTCTGTGTAGCTGAGGGCAACGTCAGAAGAGAACAACAGTTTTTCCTTGTCAGACAATATAGCATCCGGGGAGGGATGCACAGGCTGGTACAGGAGATCCAGACAGAATAGCAGTAACACCCACGACACTGCCGCCATCACTTTTACTTCCCTGCAGCCACCTTGCCTTGTGGGTAGGAGCAGGGGGTTGGGGGAGAGACCCTCCTGCACAGCAATTGCATCTCTCTGCTTTTTCTTCCAGAGTTCTAAATAGAGATAGTCACATCTGTCTCCTCTGCTTCCTCTTCACCCTTCTCTAACACATTTTCCGCAAAACACTTCAGCCCTGACAGTGGAGGCCAGGAGGCCTATGACGAAGCACTTGCTTTTCTTGTTGTTGTTCTTTTGCTTCCCATAATCCACCAGGGCTATAAGAGGTAGCTTTTTACTTCTCTCTCCAGCACTGATTCTCCTGCTATTAGATTTAGTTCTTTCTCAAAGTTAATTCATTCCAGTCATTTCCTTGAGCCACAATGGTGCATTGAATGAAGGAAGAGAAAGTGGCTTACAACAATGACAGATCTAAAATGATCCTTTATTAGGATTGTTACCGTTATTAAAGGAAAGATTAAAAATATACTTTGAGTCAGGCTCTGGGGTTGACATTCCCAATGAAATTTTGAAAACCGTTGTGAAGTAGATACCATTAGATTCACTTACAAATGAGGAAGAGGCATCTAGGCCAGAAAAGTAAATGGCAGGCTGGACACAGGTAACAGGGAATGAAACCAGAACGTGAAACCAGCTCTGTCTGATTCAGTGGCTCAGGCTCATTCCGTTATACTGTAGCCCTTAGAATATTCAGAGATGGGGGAAATTTCTCCTTCACTCTCAGCCTGATCCTCAGATTCAAAGCCAGGGATTTTTGTTTTCTTTTTCTGACCTGACCATACGCCTTTAAAACTAGCTGAATACCACACACCACATAGCTGGTACCCAGTGACAAGGCACAGCCTCCCAGTTCCTTGCAAACAGTTGTTTCAAGCCAGGCTTTGCTTCTAACTTGGCTCTCGGCTCCCTTCTCAGTTCCTGAGGGTACTGGGCTCGTAATGTTCTAAATTTCATCAGTTGTGTTATCATCTACCCCACCCCTGTGGATTTGGCAGCTTTCCCTTCGATACGCAGAGCTCTTTCAAGCATGACCTTAACTTTCCTCAAGTTGTTCTGATCCTTCCCTGTCCAAGAACTGATCTCAGTCCAATACCTGGGAGGTCAACTGCACAACAGGCTGCTGGGTTCGCATCCCTGCTGGGCTTGTCTCTTCCCTGTGATCAATGCAGACAGAAGATTCTGGCTTAACTCCTGCTGCCAACTCCATATTATTACATTCATCTCCTGTAATTGATCCTTTGGCTGGACAACAGCTATGGTTAGACTCTGGAGAAGGGAAGCTACGCAACCTCTTCCAGTAAGAGGGATACAATGCCCCCTGCCCAAGTGCACACACTGTTATTTAGTCATTTAGTCCTTTTAGGAATAATGGTAAGGCCTTGGCATGGGCCTGCTGTCACAGATACCTGGATATTCTCCCAGAAGCATATCCATGTCATTGGCACAGCTACTCTCACACCATCTTCAATGGTTCTCAAAGTCATTTATTAAACAGAACGAATCAGTAAAAGCAGTCCATTAGGTGTGTTCTTCACTTCTTAAAAAGTGATAAATTTTGTTTGAGCAGGAATTGGAGAAAGCTGCTCAAGAATTTTTTTCTTTTCCATAGCATGAGATGTTGAAGATTTTGGTTCCAAAGGAAAAACATTAGGTCAATTTTTTTTTTTTAAAAAAAGTAAGATTTGGACTTCACTAATTTAAAGGGTTCTTCAATGACCAGTGATAATTACATCCATGCATCCAAATTTGCTGTAAGAACAACCATCACTCTCAGGGCTATGTAATACAGTCACATGGCACCATAACTACACCAAACATCCTTTATAATACAGCTCTTGCCAGCAAGCCTTCACCTACCAGATTTGAGAAAATCATCCTTCTTGAGTCCTTATAGTAGAATGGATGGTTTCTGTCCTTGTTCTTCAACTGTATTTCTAACTCTAAAGGTTAGGTCTTTACTCCATCTGTCCTGACGCTTGCTCTAATATATGACTCTCACCCCAATGTCCACTCCTGACACTGTGTTTGATCTTTTTGTTTCTTGAGCTTGTTTCCCATGCCTGATTCTGATTCTGATGCGTGTGCTACTCAACTTTTGTATCTCATGTCCCAATAAAAGGCACCTTACTTCAACTATGTTGCGTTGGTTCAACTGCACCTATGAGAATATTCTCGAGTTTGATGGCAGCTCCCTGGCTTCCATTCCTACTGTGTTTGTGCTGCAGTATTACAGCAGGAGACCATGTCAAAGGCACAGTAGGTACATACTCTATCTTGGATTAAAGCATCAATGATATCATTCACAAATATGTGTCTTGGAGCTAACTACTGGGCTCATTTCCTTGTCTAGTAAGAAAATCGACCTCATAGAATGGTTATGAGGAATAAATGAGATTGTGTCTATGAAATAGTAGGCACAGTGCCTGGAATAAATTGGTTAACTTCCATTACCTATTGTTGTTGTTATTATTATTATTATTATTATTCTCCATCCCATGGCAGGGATAGGACAATCACACATGTCAGTTTAGCCCTTGAAAACAGATTCTTGATCATAATTTCAACTTCTCCTTTCTTGATGGTCTAAAAAGGCTTTTACAAAGATATCAACTTCTGAGTATAGCCAAATAATACATAAACCAACCATAAGTGATTATGTATTCTTAAGCATTTCTCTGGTTAGGCAGATTCCCTTATTATTTTTTAAATTATTCTACCCATCCCTCATGAAAATAGCATTAAAAGTTTCCTGACCCAAAACGTCTTAGATCCCAATGAATGATTTTCAAAGTATCATTTGCTCTTTTTCTTTCATTATTATTCAGCCTACAGTGTTTCCATTTCATAAAAACACAACATGGCAGCACAAGAATCAAACACAAATTATGGTGGAAAATTAGTCAATAAACTTTTATTGTATTAGTTCTTAATGCTGTTATTAATATTGAGGGACTTAAAATTAATCTCTATCCAGGGAAAAAATTATGGCTAAAACTTCAGATATAAGGCTGGCTAGGGCACTGATGAAGACCACTTCAGGAACCCTCTGGCTGCTCTCACTGGGACTGTGTGCTCTGACATAAGGATTCTCCCTGAGTAAACTGGGAATGCTTCTGTTTACACAGCCTACCTGCTGTAGGCTGTTTGAGTGATTGAGGCCTGAGGAACAGCAGCTGTTGGAGAGAGGAGGAATATACTCATTTCATAACACCTCAAGTAAATGTATTTATTGGAGAACCACAAGGAAATGCCACAATGGGATCAAGTTGTTGCTGCCTGGTCATGGTTTGAAAAGTGTTGGATTTCTGTGCTTTGCTCAATATTGCCTTGTCTTACTCCTGTTGTTGACCCTGTTAGTGATCTTTGCTGACTCCTGCTGAATTGAAATGCATTTATTCATTTATGCATTCCTTTATTCATTCTTTCAACTGACAATGCATTAAATACTAAGTCTTGGAGAATAAAAAATGAATGAACATTGTTTCTGCTGTCTTCAAATTTATAGTCTGCTTGGAAAAAATTAAAATGTACCATACTGGGCAATTAATACTGAGCGATAAGAATACAGCTCCCTATAGGGAGTTCAGCTGAACGAGATGTCATCTCTAAGTGTGGGATATCAAGGAAAGTCATGTGGGGGGAAATGTAATTATCCCAGCTGGAGTTTTCAAATTTGTGACCCATCAGTGATTTTTAAATTAGTTTCAACATTTAAATATTGGCAGATAACACACACTTAATTTTTTGAATTTCTGACTACCCTTAAATATTGGGGACACTAGCAGCACAAGTTTTATGTTCACACATAGAAACAAGCAGGAGATGAGATGCTGCTACCCTGCATACACTGCCCAGTTATGACATCCTCACCAGGACTCTTCCACCCATCAGCATTCCCCACCCGGTCGAGTTTGCTACCCGCGAACAAGATTTTCAATAGCAGATAGGGCTTGGTAGGCAGGAGACAGTGGAGGAGGGAGAGGTGCCAGATAAAAATACATACTATCAGGCCATGCACTGTGGCTCATGCCTGTAATCCCAGCACTTTGGCTGAGGTGGGTGGATCACTTGAGGTTAGGAGTTCAAGACGAGCCTGGCCAACATGGTGAAACCCCGATTCTACTAAAAATATAAAAATTAGCTGGGCGTGGTGGCAGGTGCCTGTAATCCCAGCTATTTGGGAGGCTGAGGCAGGAGAATCGCTTGGACCCAGGAGACAGAGGTTGCAGTGAACTGAGATAGTACCACTGCATTCTAGCCTAGATGACGGAGCAAGACTCCATCTCAAAAAAAAAAAAAAAAAGACTATCAGTTATATATGAATTTAGATAAGTAGACAATTTTTTAGGATAAGCATAATCCATTAAATATTGCATGGGACATACTTGTATGAAATATGATTGGTTGTTTATTTGAAATTCAAATTTAAAATAAATTTCTGTATTTTTACTGGTTAAATTTGGTAACCCTGGATGGTGATAGAAGAATTGAGGGATAAGGAGGTCATTTCTGATAAAGTAAATTTTATTTTTAAAAGTAGAGAGAGAGAGATAAAGCATATTCCTGAGAAAAGGAGTATTCCAATCTGCTCAGAGCATATGACTGGGGAGAATTAGGAGATAATAAGATAATAAAAATAAGAACTTAGGTATATTGAGCATTTCATGCCAGATCTCATGCAAAACAGTTTACCTAGATTAGCCTGCCCTTTGTCTCAAAATCCACCTATAACATTCACCGTTTTATAAGAAAACTGAGACTTGGCCAGGTGCAGTGGCTCAAACCTGTAGTCCCAGTACTTTGGGAGGCCGAGGTGGGCAGATCACGAGGTCAGGAGTTGGAGACCAGCCTGGCCAACATGGTGAAATCCTATGTCTACTAAAAAAATTACAAAAATTAGTTGGGCGCAGTGGCACGTGTCTGTAATCGCAGCTACTCTGGAGGCTGAGGCAGGAGAATCGCTTGAACCTGGGAGGCAGATGTTGCAGTGAGCGGATATTGTGCCATTGCACTCCAGCCTGGTCAACAGAGTGAGACTCTGCCCCCCAAAAAAAAGAAAAGAAAAGAAAAAGAAAGAAAGGAAAGGAAAAAAAGGAAGAAAGAAAACTGAGGCTTAGCTGGATCATGTGCTTTGACCTGTGACATTTGGTTGGCAAGTGAGAGAGGCTGGGTTTGACCTCAGATGGCATGAGCTCATCCACTCTACATAACCACCCATGACAGAAACAGAAGGGTGGGAGGAGACAGAAGAAGAGAATGGGAGCTCATAAGGGTAGGATTTGCGCTTTTTAAAGCCTAACCTCCATCCTGAAGTGCTCACTCCGTGTTACTTGAAATTGCTGATGCTCTTGTAAGAGGCTTAGCACTTTAGTCACCAAGCAGGATTAGGATCAGCTGAGATTGTGACAGACTAGGTGGCAGGACTCAGCTGAGTTGGGGAAACTGCATGCATATTGGGAAAAAAAGGAAATGAAAGGTCAGGATAAGGTAGTTCCTTAAGAGCACCAGACTGTGAAGAAGGGACTATATCTTACTGTGATTTTTAAAATTATGGTGTTCAATAAATGTCTCATAATGGTAACATAATGGAGCTCTGAAGCAGGAGCAGTGCCTCCTCAATCTTATTTAAAGCCCTTTCTCTTTTCTCTATTGGAGAGAAGAAGTAGCTGATCATTGGGCTAGTGCTTCACAAAAAGCCAAAACTACTTCTACAAATACCAGGACTCAGGGAGGGGAGTTTTGGTCATAGCACCAAGATATTTAGAATTCTATCTAATATTTGACAGCAATATTTATTCTCAGTCTTTCTTATTTAGCTTCTCTAGTACATACCTTCATACATACCCTCAGTGTCCTATTGACACTGAGCTAACTTATAAAATTATAAAAACCACTCTCTCTGGCAATAGCAACTAGGGGAGAAGCTGTTTTAAAAATAGTTTCAATGGAAAATTCCCAAGAAATTTTGAGTCATTTTATGAAAAAAAAAAAAAAAAGTCCTACTCAAATCCTTCTGCACAATGATGCTTTTTCAAGATTTGGCAAGGCCAGTTTGTTTTATTTTGATGAGTTACAGAGTCTTGAAACATACTAGAAGTCCCAGCTTTTGTGATTACTTACTCTTTATTGCCTCGTAGTTATTTTCCAGAACCAGAAGCAGTTCTTTAGGCACTCTCTAAAAAACCTATATAAACTTCCTGAGTCTTTCCTCAGCTAATGCATTAAACTAATTAACTTTTGGTCCCTATTCCTTATTAACAGCTGCTGCTCTGCCTATTTGCAAAATAATAAATTTGAAATCATGGTTGTCAACTAATATTATTACTAATATAAGTCTTCCCATTAACTTAGTGTAATTGTTATGGCAGCAAAGGTCATGTCTCTGGTCTTTGTCATTCTATACACAATGCTTAGCACAGTGCTTGTCACCTAGTGGGAACACATTAACTCTTTATTAAATGGATGGCATGAGCTAGAGCTTCCTGGCCCTGACACTCTTCTTGCACATTAAGCTAATCCTGGATAAGACCATCATTCTGAACAAGAACCTTACTCCCACACACCCAACAGACACACTTATCCCATTTTTACATCTATTTTTTTCCTTAGCTTAATTTTATCGTTCTCCATATTTACCTACTTTCATTATTTATTTTAAATCTCTTCTTTGGGGCATCATTTGTTGCAGTCTTGCCCTTTCTCCCCCACCCGACTCCAGCAAGGCACAGTTCTGGGCAGGAGATGAGACTTTCTCTAAGCTTAGCCCTCAATAGGATGCTACTAGATCTCCCTACATACCCTCTCCAACACCACAGAGAGGGGTAAGACAATAATTTTCTATACGCATGCAAGGCTTAGAATTGAGGATTTCACTAAGAAATGGGGAGAATAAAAGAGAGAGAGGAAAGGGATTGAAGGGAAAGTTAAGAAGCTCCATTGCAATCACCCTGAAGTACCATCTTAGGGAAAGAAAACTGAATTTAAATATTCCTTTAGACTATTGAACCACTGTGAGAAGAAATTTTAGTTAATATAGGATTAAAGATAGTTGCTAATAATTGTTGTGTTGCTATATATTGGTAACACATTAGTAATTATAATAACAATAGCTGAAGTTGTATTGACCATTTAGTATATGCTAGGAACAGTGTTAGGCACTGTACCTTATTATCTCATTGAATTAACGGGTTCTATTATCTTCATGACTTTACTGGGAAGGAATCCGAGCCTCAGAGAGATAAACAAATGTACCCGAAGTTACTAGCTAGCTTGGGAGTTTAAGAATTCTGGCTCCAGAGCCCATTTGCTTCACCTATATACTACAATGGGTTAGTGACCAATCTGAAAATTAACTTCAGATGCTCCAAATTCTAAAGAAGCTCATTGAATTTTAATAAAATGACACAGAACCTTAAATTTCTAATTTGGCTTGAACTTCTGATTCACATGGAGGTGATTCTTTTAAAATTAGCCTAAATGAAGCGCCTTTCATGGCTTAAAACATAGGATTCTTCAAAAATGTAAATTTACCAAAAGTCTGATTAAAGTGAAAATATTGACTCTCATCCAGTGATATCACCCTGGTTCTTATCTAGTAACAATAATCCTCACAATACTTAGTAGAAAATCTTCATAATTCACAACTTGTCTTTTCCCTGCCTGATCTCAGTCACCCCCAACTGCCTTCAGCATAACCTCAACTCAGAGCTAAAACAGTGAAAACATCAAGAACATAAAAGGTAAAAGGGACAGAAAATTTAATATGCAAATATTTTAATGTGGGACTCACATGTCCTTATGTAGAGGTTTACTTGGTAGGTTAATGACTAATACGTATTTCCTTCCCTTTCTAGTCCTTTCCTCCTAGAAATGAAAAGAACCATCTGAGTTGTCCGATCAGTATTTCTCCCTGTCCTACATATTTCAGTTGAATGGATTTACAATAGCTCAAGGATCTTTCAGCTAATATATTCAATAGAAAATCTTACTATTGGACACACACCCTAATTTGTAAGCTTTAGTAATTGCTGTGGCTATGTGAGCAAACCAAATTCAGAACAATAGGACATATAAGCCCTGAATGTTCTGTGTTCATTTCTTCTACATCAATTACAGCTGGACTATAAACCTCTTCTGAGAGGAAGCCATGTCCATTTAATCAAGCTTTACATACTACCCTGGATGAGTCCAGAGACACACCTGACATTAGCTGCAATGCTACAGATATAGTTCCCTTATCAACTCTGACATCCTCTGGTGTCAGATATTTTGGCAGCAGGTAGAAATGTAGCAGAGAGAAGACCAACTAATGGATTCTATTTAAGGACGTTTGATGAAAATGTTGACTGGCCCATGACCGATTTTATTCTTAGTGCTTAAATGTTAGTTAGTTAGTCAATTTGAATGTTAATTAGCCATAATGACAAGGAGTGTCTCTTTTTATGATCCTCTTAAAATGTATCCAGGGGCTAATAAGTAATGGGTGCATCCCATAAATATAATAAGTAAATAAATTAGCATCAGTTAATTTAAATGTAAGCAAACTGCACTATCTGCTCTCCCTGCATTTCAGTTATTTTCCTCTCAGCATCTCTTGTCGCCTCATCAATTTCACGATCTAAACAATATACTCTACAGCTGAAGAGCAAGGTCAGACATTATTGAATTCAGTGTAAAGCAAGTGGACCTTTTTCACTTTTTAGCCACATGTTGTCAGATAACTGGGTGGTTAGAATAAAGGTCAAAGGAAATGAGACTCGTAAAACTCTGTTTGTGCGGACAACTGCTTTCACCACAGTGATTAATCCAGATGGTTAGCACAGTCATCAAAAAGGTTAATTTGGTCAAATAACTACCTAGACTCAATTTTTTGAAAGCTGAAATGACTAGGTAAGTGAAAACTGGGTCTCAATAGCTTTTGTCTCTGTAAATTACTGTCTCTTAGAAGAAAAAGCCACAGGGACACATTCCAGTTAGAAAGGAAGGGAAGAGAGTTATTTGAGAAAGATGCTGTTATTTCATCCCTGCCCCTGCTTACTCATTCACTTGTTCACTCAGTATTAGCTTCTGGATTGCATTAGTGGATACATTAACAAATTTAGCACATCTAACAGAGACAGGCTGATGCTTGGAGACTGAGTGGGAGTAGACACTGGAAGCTTAAATTGAGGGGCACCCTCCCTGGAGGTACCAATTGCCACACAGTGCATGCCAGAGTTCTCATGGAACATCCCTACTGGGCTTTAAAAGTAGAGACTGTGACAAATTTCTCTCTACAAGAAATGTGAATGGCAGTCGAAGTTGCTGCTCTATCAGTCAAGGGGCAGGATTTGGGAGCAACTGATTTTCTTAGATAGATATATTTCATTGAACGTTTTATTCA
Organism: Theropithecus gelada; assembly: GCF_003255815.1. NCBI lineage: Eukaryota > Metazoa > Chordata > Mammalia > Primates > Cercopithecidae > Theropithecus > Theropithecus gelada. The sequence goes on from NC_037675.1 coordinate 8,748,379, forward strand.
GTCTTCCTTGCAGTAGAAACGCCAATGTAATTTCCAGGGAACAGCCTGAACAGGGGCCTTCACCTTCCTCCTTCTAGAAGGGGCTAAACAAGTTCATTTGGAAAGATGCAATCATCCTGGTTCTATTTAAATTTCCTCTACCCATCCATTAACTATGTGGCTAATGCAAAAAAAAAAAAAGAAGAAGGAGAAGAAGAAGAAGAGGAAAGGAACTTCATCTTCTTCTAGGAATTTATTCAGAATCTTCATCTTTTCAAGGCCAGCAAGTGGCTTCTTCTCAATCCTCCCAGGCCACTGACCTTTGGCTTTAGCTCCTGCATCCACCCTGCTCCGGCCTAACAGACTTGCCCTGACTTGAGCACAGCTGAGTCATCCTTGGGCACTTTGTTCTTAGATCTTAAATGTGCACGCTTTCCCTGATGTGATCACCAGGACTGGACCTCAGCATGACCCCTAGCAGCCCTGCAGCCAGGCCCTGCCAGAACCCTGAGGGAGACATGGGGACAGGGGCCACTCCAGTCAGTGCCACCTGCCCCTGTGCTGACACACTGGCTTACAGGCATCTGCCAGGGGCTGCTCCTCATTGTTCTCAAAGTGAAAAAAACCTCTTTCAATTTTTCACACCACTGGACCCAAGAAAAAAATTAAACCCAAAGCAGAATAGCCTCAGGCTTTAGATCTCCCTACCTCCTTCAGGCTTTTATCTAAGCTCCTTTATCTCTGGTATCCTTGGTGGTGACCTGATATTATTTAAGTGAAAAAGGTTGGTCAGCAAGAGTAAAGTATAAAATGAGAGGGAAAAAGAGTAACTCTACAATACAGAAACCCAGCAAACATTACCTCAGCAAGGTCAACATCAATAGTGATAAGTCGTATTGATATAGCTCTCTTAATAGAATACAATAAAAATGGCACTTTACACCTATGGTCTTCTTCCCAAAAATACACACTAACACAGGCTAATCATGAGAAAAACATTAGCTGAATCCTAATTAAGGGTCATTCTACAAAGTATCTGACCAGGGCTCCTCAGAACTATCGAAGTCATCAAAAACAAATTCCAAGAAACTGCCATGGCCCAGAGTAACCTAGGGAGATGAGAGGACCAAATGTAACATGATGTCATGGATGGGATTCTGAGAACAAAAAATACCCTAGGTAAAAACTAAAGACATCTGAATAAAGTATGGACTTTACTTAATAGAAATGTATTAACATTGGCTTACATTAATTGTAGTTTGACATGTACGTAGTTGTTTGTCAGGAGGTCAGATCCCAGGGCAAGCTGGACTCAAGCCCTTATACTAGGTCCTTAGCAAACAGTATCCCAAGCCACAAAGTTAAAACCTGATCCTGGGAACTGGGGTGCTGAGAATCACAAGGGCCCCACCTTAGCAGAAGGATGGGAGGATAAGAGGTGAGTCCCTGGATTCTAGGGCTGACTGGTGGGAGAGGGGATTCAGAGCTATCGTGTTGCCAGTACACAGCCCAATAGCCCTGGGGTGTTCAGATCTGCTGGAACGAGGGGAAGACTTTGAGATTATTTAAAACTGACTTTCCCATATCACAGCAACCAGGAGTCTCAACCAAGTAGAGTCAAGGAAGGTAGAAGGGTCAGATAAGTCAAAGAGGGGATAACATCATTAGCACTGTAATAGGGTCCTAATAAAATGACCACAAATCAGTCCAAAAGCTGATACAGTGTATTAAGTAAGCATTAACATTTGGAAATGCATGTGGAATCCTTTGGCTTACCAGACATTGCATAAACACTCAGGATTACTAACAAAGTAAAATAAAAGCTTATAAACCAAGACTAATTAGCGTGAAAGTCAGTCTAAGTTACAGAAACATTTTACACATAGTTCTTTCACTTTGTCCTACAGAGACAAAAGCAGACACTATGGGTGGCATTAGTGCAAATGTTGGGATACTCCAAATTGCCCTATTGCAAATTACTCAGAAATGTATGTGGTAACAGACACATTCATGAACACCATATTATGTGCCCTGTGATTAGCACTGTATGTTTAGCCATCCAGGTGTATAGGTTAACGGTAACCCTACTAAATACTTCATAATGGAGGGAACGTTATATTCATTTTACTTATAAGAAAGTAGGGCTATTCAATTTTATGTAACTTGTCCCAAGACCACTTGAGTACTGAAACCGACACTGAAAGAAACAGAGAATCCCCAGATGCCAGGTCAGGCACTAATCTCTCCTGTCATGGTTTCAGGTCAAGTTCTGGACAGCGAGGTTCATCGTGGGATCTTACGAGGGGTTAGCAAATTAATAAGGTCACTGCTAACAAGCAAATAGGTCCACTAAAATACTGGGACTTTGAGCCAGGTAGACCAGGTTCTAATCCCAGTTCCACCAATTGGTAGCTGTGAGAACTTGAGTAAATTACTTAACCTCTCTGCTTCTCAGTTTCCTTATCTATATAAGGCATTTTAGTATTATCTCTCCCATAGGATTGTCACAAGAATTAGAAGAGATTTTGTACTATAAAATGCTAGATACTATTTACATAGTAAACAACCAGTTTAAGAATTTATTTTAAAAATATATATGTATCACAAAGTTACACTGTAAAACAACCTACATTCTCAAAAGTGAGTGCTGTGAAGTCTTTGTTCTCTCAAAGCCCCACTCAAACCTCAGTTATCACCTGTGGACTGTTATACCTTTGTTGTCCTTCCAGAGCAAAGTTAAATCTCAGTGTGCTTCTTCTTTGCTTCCACAACAAGTTACTGATGCATCTATTAAAACATCTATCCTATGTGCAATGGTTAGTTCTTCTGGGTCTTTCAAGCTTGATGTGTGCTTTGAGAATAAGATTATATCACTGCTTCTTTAAGATCTAGAACAGTGTCTAGCACTTGGCAAAAGTTACACACACCCACCCACCCACACACACACACACACAGACACACACAGAGAGAGATATTTCTTTAATCACTGAATTCTCCCTCAGGGTGCTTAGTAAATCCTATTAAGAAAATATTATATATCACAGCTAAAACATATGCACTGAAATTATGATTTACCTTTTCTAAGTATACTCTCCAACATATAACATTGATTTGATGCTTTGATTTGCAATGTCTTAGAAATTCATAGATTGGCTACATCAATGTAGACACTCTCAAATGTTGGAATTGAAATAGGCTGTATTCCATTGCGCTGTCCCCCAGAAAAGCACCTCCAACCTTCATCATTGAAGGCTAAAGAGCTGACTGAACTCCAGTGTGGGCAAGGGTAAAGAATATTTATCAAAGTCAATGCATTGTTGCTATTTGTTTCAACTACGAATTTCTCTTGGATTCCTTTTAATGTCTCTGGCTATCTTAGAATTACAAGTGGCAATGCTCAAAGGCCATGATAGGAAAAATGCCTGATTTCACATACAACATGTCCTGCAAGGAATTCATTTGCCTGAAATAAAATGAAAAATGCAGACATGGTTCAAGGTTGTATTTACCTACATGGTGAGAACAGAACCTGAAATTATAGGGGGCATGAGTATTCAGGAGAGTAGACCTTTTATGTTGATTCCTCAGAGATGAATTGAAGTTATGGTCCCAGGAGGCATTTGTGCAACACTTCCCTGTTGCCCTAACTGTCAGATTTACATTGTGAGTCTGCTGGGTCCAGCTATAATTTTAAATTTGATAGCATGGCTGACAGTCTATTATGCTCAACGCATTTTTTTAAAAACTTTTACTTTCAAAGAAAAATCAAAGCTTTCTTATTCTTTTCTCCTCATCATATGTCCATGTTGCTAAGGTGCAGTCTTGGAATTTTTTTGGTCTCAGTGTGGTAGAATAGGCCCACCCCATGGAGCTTTGCCACAAGACTGGCCCTGGAGAAAGGCAGAGGCCAAGATCCCACATGTGGCATGTTTTAAACCAGTTCTGAGAAATACCATTGCATATCTGTTTTCTTACCATGCAGAGTATGATAGGAACCTCCCAACAGAGAGAGCACTCTACTTTCTATTCTAGACCTAAGGTCCTCATGACCTGGTGATCCAAGGAATGGGGTCTTTGTGACACTCTATGGAATGTCTTTGTGAAGAGGCAGAGTGAAAGGAAAGGATATTAGCTATGTGTTTCTGGAATCTTCTGTGAAACAAGCAGTCATATTTTCCCACCTGTGTCTATTCTATTTCTCAATATTCACTTGTCAGTAGCACTGGTCCCAAAGACACCATCTCGTCAGGGACATGCCATGGAATCAGGAACTTCTGGGAGATAAACATTTCCATTATTTTTTCTTTCTTGCTGTAATAGATGAGAACCTGAGTCTACAAAAGGGCAAAGTATTTAACCACAAATCAAGAAAGGGTTTCATGTATTCCTTTGCTTTTGGAAAGACTCAGTTTATTCCTAATTTATTCCAGGAAAGTAGAAATCCAAGTTAAAATTAATGACCTTCAGATATTATTCTGCAAACTCTATTATCAAGCCATTCTCATGATTGACAGCCCCAGTGGTCATATACAAGTCCTTAATTCTAGTCATAGTGTTCCCTATTACAGAGTTCCTCTTGCTTGGTTTTCTCAGAGGAGAGGTAGAACTCAAATGAACTCATAAAATAACAAACACATATGAAAAATGCAATGCATATCTTTTACTGGATTTGTCCAATAGACAATAAGGACTCTGAGTAGTAGATTATTTCTGATTGGAAGTTAAAGAAGTCCGTGTATTTAGAAAAAAGATGGGGGAAAATAGGACTTCCCTGGAGTATTCCTCTCTACTATATTTCCCCTACTTTGGGATAGTTAATTGTGCTGTCATAGGAATGGTTCCTTGAGCCCAGGTACTGCAGGTGGCACCCTACAGTAGCAGGAGCTCCATCTTGTGTCTTTGTTTAGGAGTCTTTCTACCCAAAGCTGCCTTGCTTGAGTATTCCAGATACCCAGGGTTTCATTTGGATTTGTATAAAATTCCACCTTCATGTTGGCTTGGTTTTTCAGATCCCTCCCTTTTAGTGAGTTTATTTAGGACCCTTTTAAAATACTAATTAAACTGAAAAGCATGGTGGTCTAAGAGACAAGCCATCCATGGGCTACACCCATTATACCCTCTTTGAATCCCAGTTACACCATCTACAGAATGGAGGGTCAGAGACACCTGAAGAAGTATTTGAGATCTATCCCATTTTGTATGTTACTTCTCTCTACAAGGTCAACAATAATAAAGGAAAAGGGAGAGGGTATATGTCCGTAAGCTTTGCCAACTTCTATCATGTTCACAGTATTTGGATCCCAAGGAAAGACTGGGAACATGAGCCTTAATTCCTGGAGAAGATACAGCTGGGAAGAATAGGCCTAATCAAACACAAAAACCACTAGTGTTGAAGTCAAAGTAGTTGTGACACCATTAACTACATTAAGGGATGCCACATAATAAATCATCTACAGTTTTTGAGAATAAACTGGTATACTATTAAATAATTACACTGGAAAACCAAATATAAACTGGGGCTGTCCCATGAAAACTACTATAAGTGGTCAAAACTTTATGAATGGTCACTTTGTTAAATGCCAATAGGTGTCCTTTTTTTTTTTTTTTTTTGTAACTATGCACTAAAATTGAAGAATGTATTTTATCATGAACTGTGGGTCTCAATGCTTCAAACAGACTGAACAAAATAAAATAGCATAAAAGACACTGAATGGCAACATAAAGCTGGAAATGTCATTTAGGACTCTGGAGATGTCCTAGTTTCAAATTCAGAAATATTGCCTAATTAATGACACACAGTATGTACTAAAACATCTTATGAAAGACACTAATATTCATCCTTATGCAATTTCTGTTTTTTGGCTGTAGATATTACAAAAAGGTCTAGCACATTTGTCATCACCCTTATAAAAATGAAACTTTTATAATTTCATTTCATAAATTGTTCCTCTTTTTCCCTCCTGCCTATAAAAAAAAAAATTGTATGCAGTGTCTATCCCAGTAATTCAGTCAAAAACAAAGTCATTTGGCGACAAAGAAAACATGAAGTCAATTTTTTTTTCCTTAGGTGATCTCCATTTGACTCAAATTGAATAAAATAAGGTCAGGTGCAGTGGTTCATGCCTGTAATCTCAGCATTTTGGTAGGTTGAGGCAGGCAGATCACATGAGGTCAGGAGTTCAAGACCAGCCTGGCCAACATGGCAAAACCCCGTCTCTACTAAAAGTACAAAAATTAGCTGGGCGTGGTGGTGTGCACCCATAATCCCAGCTACTTGGGAGGCTGAGGCAGGAGAAACATTTGAACAGGGAGGTGGAGCTTGCAGTGAACCAAGATGGTGCCATTGCACTCCAGCCTGGGTGACAGAGTGAGACTCCATCTCTTAATAAATAAATAAAATGCAAAATACATAACAAAGTGCACAAAATAAATATCTAAGCAGCCCTAATTGAGCAGCTATAGGATATGATCCACAAAGGATTTCAACTGATATGTGCATTTATATTATAATGTATTCTTACAGCAGAACAGCCTAGGGCTACATTTAGACAGGGCCTCACTCACGTCCACTGCTCACTTTGGCCACCATGTTTGAGGCTTCAGTTGTTGGCTGGTTTCATCTGGCTCAAGTTGATACTTCCTGAAAGAACCTTCGTAGTTAGAACCAACGGTGTTTAGACAGCATTGTCCCTTTGTGAATGAACCCACACGATGGAACCATATACAATTTCTCTTGGTGCTCACTTAAGCAAATAGCTGATAGACACAAAATATATGTAAAATCATTTGACAGACCTGGGAAAAGAGATTTTCTTTGTCCTGGATCTGCCAGAATCCCTTTCTTTGGTGACAAAGGTTCTAGGTTTTCCTTTACTCCTTTTGTACATCATACGAATTTGTCTTAGACCCACCCATGGCTAAGCTGATATTCCTTTGTATGAGGCCTTTTACATTAACTTCAGAGAATTTTCAGTCTTTCAGAATACAAATCTTCAATGTTCAAGTTCTAAATATAGAGTTTTAGCTAGCTTTATTTCTATATTGGTTCCTGTTTTCTACTATAGGTGTTCTGCTATGTATGTTTTACTATATAGTAGAGAAGTAACAATACTCTACTCCAGCTGATGCTTTGAAAAAAAATATTTGCTGCCTCTCACATGGAGTTGGCATTTTTCTTCCTGTTTCTCTTCACGAATTATCTCTGTGTGTTATTTTTATATCTCTCTCTCCCTCACACACAAACACATGTCTTTGTCCATCCATACCCACAACCTCTCTCCACAATCATCTGTGTGACAGTCAAAATGATTATACAGATGAAGAGCACAGAGTTGGCCTACTTTCAGAATTGTCTAGTATATTAAAAATACAGACACCTAGACCCCACCTTGCTCCCTTGAATCAGATATCAGAAACAATAGCAGGTTGGCCCTGAACACCACTTTTAGAAAGCTCCTTGGGGTATTCTGATGATCAACCATATTTGGAAATCACTGATTAAAAATTACCAGAATTTTAACTGAAAAATAAAACACATTTTATTGAAAATGTCTTCTGCACTCTACAGGAATCGTTGACTTTAACTTGCTTCCCAATTTCTATTAATAGTCTGGAATGTTGCTGGTTTTTTTATTATTATTACTATACTTTAAGCTCTGGGATACATGAGCAGAATGTGCAGGTTTGTTGCATAGGTACACAGGTGCCATGGTGGTTTGCTGCACCCATTAACTCATCATCTACATTAGGTATTTCTCCTAATGCTATCCCTCCCCTAGCCCCACACCCCGCAACAGGCCCCGGTGTGTGATGCTCCCCCGCCTATGTCCATGTGTTCTCATTGCTCAACTCTCACTTATGAGTGAGAACATGTAGTGTTTGTTTTTTCATTCCTGTGTTTTTCTGTTCCTGTGTTAGTTTACTGAGAAAGATGGTTTCCAGCTACATCCACGTCCTGAAAGGGACATGAACTCATGCATTTTTATGGCTGCATAGTATTCCATGGTGTATATCTGCCACATTTTCTTTATCCATCCTATCACTGATGGACATTTGGGTTGGTTCCAAGTGTTTGCTATTGTGAATAGTGCTGCAATAAATATACGTGTGCATGTGTCTTTATAATAGAATGATTTATAATCATTTGGGTATATACCCAGTAATGGGATTGCTGGGTCAAATGGTATTTCTGGTTCTAGATCCTTGAGGAATCACCACACTGTCTTCCACAATGGTTGAACTAATTTACATTCCTACCAACAGTGTAAAAGTGTTCCTATTTCTCCACATCCTCTCCAGCATCTGTTGTTTCCTGACTTTTTAATCGTCGCCATTCTAACAGGCATGAGATGGTATCCCATTGTGGTTTGATTTGCATTTCTCTAATGACCAGTGATAATGAGTTTTTTTTTCATGTTTGTTGGCTGCATAATTGTCTTCCTTTGAAAAGTGTCTGTTCATATCCTTTGCCCACTTTTTGATGGAGTTGTTGGTTTTTTCAATTGTAAATTTGTTTAAGTTCCTTGTAGATTCTGGATACTAGCCCTTTGTCAGATGGCTAGATTAAAAACATTTTCTCCCATTCTCTAAGTTGCCTTTTCACTCTGATGACAGTTTCTTTTGCTGGGCAGAAGCTCTTTAGTTTAATCAGATCCCATTTGTCAATTTTGGCTTTTGTTGCCATTGCTTTTGGTGTTTTAGTCACGCAGTCTTTGCCCATGCCTATGTCCTGAATGGTATTGCCTAGGTTTTCTTCTAGGTTTTTATGGTTTTAGGTCTTATGTTTAAGTCTTTAATCCATCTTGAGTTAATTTTTGTATAAGGTATAAGGAAGAGGTCCAGTTTCAATTTTCTGCATATGGCTAGCTAGTTTTCCCAATGCCATTTATTAAATAGGAATTCCTGTCCCTATTGCTTTTGTCAGGTTTGTGAAACATCAGATGGTTGTAGAATTGTGGCATTATTTCTGAGCCCTCTGTTCTGTTCCATTGGTCTTTGTATCTGCTTTGGTACCAGTACCATGCTGCTTTGGTTACTATAGCCTTGTAGTATAGTTTGAAGTCAGGTAGCTTGTTGCCTCCAGCTTTGTTCTTTTCGCTTATGATTGTCTTGGCTATATGGGCTTGTGTTTTTGTTCCATATGAAATTTAAAGTTGATTTTGTAATACTGTGAAGAAAGTCAGTGGTAGCTTGATGGGGTTAGTATTCAATCTATAAATTACTTTGGGCAGTATGGCCATTTTCACAATATTGGTTCTTTCCATCTATGAGCATGGAATGTTTTTCCATTTGTGTCCTCTCTTATTTCCTTGAGCAGTGGTTTGTAGCTCTCCTTGAAGTGGTCCTTCACATCCCTTGTAAGTTGTATTGCTAGGTATTTTATTTTCTTTGTGGCAATTGTGAATGGGAGTTCACTTATGATTTGACTCTGTTTGTCTGTTATTGGTGTATAGGAATGTTTGTGATTTTTGCATATTGATTTTGTATACTGAGACTTTGCTGAAGTTGCTTATCAGCTTCAGGAGATTTGGGGCCGTGACGATGGGTTTTCTAAATAAACAATCACGTCATCTGCAAACAGAGACAATTTGACTTCCTCTCTTCCTGTTTGAATACCCTTTATTTCTTTCTCTTGCCTGATTGCCTGGGCCAGAACTTCAAATACTACGTTGAATGGGAGTGGTAAGAGAGGGCATCCTTGTCTAGTGCTGGTTTTCAAGGGAATATTTCCAGCTTTTGCCCAGTCAGTATGATAGAGATACGTTCCATCAATACCTAGTTTATTGAGAGTTTTTAGCATGAAAGATTGTTGAATTTTATCGAAGGCCTTTTCTGCATCTACTGAGATAATCATGTGGTTTTTGTCATTGGTTCTGTTTCTGTGATGGATTATGTTTATTGATTTGCATATGTTGAACCAGCCTTGATTCCTATGGATGAAGCTGACTTGATCATGGTAGGTAAGTTTTTTGATGTGCTGCTGGATTCAGTTTGCCAGTATTTTATTGAGGATGTTCACATCGGTGTTCATCAGGGAAATTGGGCTGAAATTTTCTTTTTTGTTGTGTCTCTGCCAGGTTTTGGTATCAGGATGATGCTGGCCTCATAAAATGAGTTAGGGAGGAGTCCCTCTTTTTCTATTGTTTGGAATCATTTCAGAAGAAATGATATCAGCTCCTCTTTGTACCTCTGGTAGAATTCAGCTGTGAATCCGTCTGGTCCTGGGCTTTTTTTGGTTGGTAGGCTATTAAGTACTGCCTCAATTTCAGAACTTGTTATTGGTCTATTCAGGGATTCGACTTCTTCCTGGTTTAATCTTGGGAGGGTGTATGTGTCCAGGAATTTGTCCATTTCTTCTAGATTTTCTAGTTTATTTGCATAGAGGTGTTTATGGTATTCTCTGATGGTAGTTTGTATATCTGTGGGATCAGTGGTGATCGCCCCTTTATCATTTTTTATTATGTCTATTTGATTCTTCTCTCTTTTCTTTTTTATTAGTCTGGCTAGCACTCTATGTTGTTAATCTTTCCAAAAAACCAACTCCTGGATTTATTGACTTTTGAAGGGTTTTTCATGTCTCTATCTCCTTCAGTTCTGTTCTAAGTATTTTCTTGTTTTCTGCTAGCTTTTGAATTTGCTTGCTCTTGCTTCTCTAGTTCTTTAATTATGATGTTAGCTTGTCAATTTTAGATCTTTCCCTCTTTCTCCTGTGGGCATTTAGTGCTAACATTTCCCTCCAAACACTGTTTTAGCTGTGTCTCAGAGATTGTGGTACGTTGTGTCTTTGTTCTCATTGGTTTCAGAAAATTTATTTATTTCTGCCTTAATTTTGTTATTTACCCAGTAGTCATTCAGGAGCAGCTTGTTCAGTTTCCATGTAGTCGTGCAGTTTTGAGTGAGTTTCTTAATCCTCAGTTCTAATTTGATTGCACTTTGTTCTGAGAGACTGTTTGTTATGATTTCCATTCTTTTGCATTTGCTGCGGAGGGTTTTACTTCCAATTATGTGGTCAAGTTTAGATTAAGTGCTATGTGGTTCTGAGAAGAATGCATATTCTATTCTGTTGATTTGAGGTGCAGAGTTCTGTAGATGTCTATTAGGTCCACTTGGTCTAGAGCTGAGTTCAAGTCCTGAATATCCTTGTTAATTTTCTGTCTCGTTGATCTAATATTGACAATGGAGTGTTAAAATATCCCATTATTATTGTGTGGGAGTCTAAGTCTCTTTGTAGGTCTCTAAGAACATGCTTTATGAATCTCGGTGCTCCTGTATTGGGTGCATATATATTTAGGATAGTTAGCTCTTCTTGTTGCACTGATCCCTTTCCCATTATGTAACGCCCTTCTTTGTCTTTTTTAATCTTTGTTGGTTTAAAGTCTGTTTTATCAAAGACGAGGATTGCAACCTGCTTTTATTTTATTTTATTTTATTTTTTTACTTTCTATTTACTTGCTAAATCTTCCTCCATCCCTTTATTTTGAGCCTATGTGTGCCTTTGCATGTGATATGGGTCTCCTGAATACAGCACACTGATTGGTCTTGACTCTTTATCCAGTTTGCCAGTCTGTGTCTTTTAATTGGGGCATTTAGCCCATTTACATTTAAGGTTAATATTGTTATGTGTGAATTTGATCCTGTCATTATGATGCTAGCTGGTTACTTTGCCCATTAGTTGATGCAGTTTCTTCATAGTGTCGATGTTCTTTACCATTTGGTATGTTTTTGCAGTGGCTAGTACTGGTTGTTCCTTTCCATATTTAGTGCTTCCTTCAGGAGCTCTGGTACAGCAGGCCTGGTGATGACAAAATCTTTCAGCATTTGCTTGTTTATAAAGGATTTTATTTCTCTTTCACTTACAAAGCTTAGTTTGGCTGGATAAGAAATTCTGAGTTTTTATTTATTTATTTTTTTTTTTCTTTCTTTAAGAATGTTGAATATTGGCCCCACTCTCTTCTGGCTTGCAGGGTTTCTACAGAGAGATCTGCTGTTATTCTGATGGCTTCCCGTTATGGGTAACCCGACCTTTCTCTCTGGCTGCCCTTAACATTTTTTCCTTAATTTCAGCCTTGGTGAATCTGACGATTATGTGTCTTAGGGTTGTTCTTCTTGAGGAGTATCTTTGGGTTGTCACTGTATTTCCTGAATTGGAATGTTGGCCTATTTTGCTAGGTTGAGGAAGTTCTCCTGGATAATATCCTGAAGAGTGTTTTCCAACTTGGTTCCATTCTCCCTGTCACTTTCAGGTACACCAATCAAATGTAGGTTTGGTCTTTTCACATAGTCCCCTATTTCTTGGAGGCTTTGTTCACTCCTTTTCATTATTTTTTCTCTAATCACATCTTTATGTTTTATTTCATTAAGTTGATCTTCAGTCTCTGATATCCTGTCTTCCACTTGATTGATCCGGCTATTGATACTTGTGTATGTTTCATGAAGTTCTCCTGCTGTGTTTTTAAGCTCCATCAGGTCATTTATGTTCTTCTCTAAACTGGTTATTCTAGTTAGCAATTCCTCTTTTTTCAAGGTTCTTTGCTTCCTTGCATTGGGTTAGAACATGCCCCTTTAGCTCAAAGGAGTTTATTATTACCCACCTTCTGAACCCTCCTTCTGTCAATTCATCAAACCCATTTTCCATCCAGTTTTGTTCCCTTGCTGGTGAGGAGATGTGAGCTTTTGGAGAAGAGGCATTCTGGTTTTAGGAATTTTCAGCACTTTTGTGCCATTTTCTCCCTTATCTTCATGGGTTTATCTACCTTTGTCTTTGATGTTGGTGACCTTTGGATGGGGTTTCTGTGTGGACATACTTTTTGCTGATGTTGATGCTATTCCTTTCTGATTGTTAGTGTTCCTTCTAACATCAGGCCCCTCTGCTGCAGGTCTGCTGGAGTTTGCTGGAGGTCCACTCCAGATGTTGTTTGCCTAGGTATCACCAGCAGAGGCTGCAGAACAGCAAAGATTGCTGCCTGTTCCTTCCTCTGGAAGCTTCATCTTAGAGGGGCACCTATCAGGTGTCAGTTGAAGCTCTCCTGTATGAAGTGTCTATCGACCCCTGCTAGGAGATGTCTCCCCATCAGGAGACACACAAGTCAGGGACCCACTTGAAGAGGCAGTCTGTTCCTTAGTAGAACTCAAGTGCTGTACTGGGAGATCCACTGCTCTCTTCAGAGCCAGCAGGCAGGAATGTTTAAGTCTGCTGAAGCTGCACCCACAAACACCTTTTCCCCCGGGTGCTCTGTCCCAGGGAGATGGGAGTTTTATCTATAAGCCCCTGACTGGATCTGCTGCCTTTCTTTCAGAGATACCCTGCCCAGAGAGGAGGAATCTAGAGAGGCAGTCTGGCTACAGCAGCTTTGCTGAGCTGCAGTGGGATCTCCCCAGTCCAAACTTCTGGGTGGTTTTGTTTACACTGTGAGGAGAAATCAGCCTACTCAAGTCTCAGTAATGGCTGACCCCCCTCCCCCTACAAAGCTAGAGCATCCCAGGTCAACTTCAGACTGCTGTGCTGGCAGCGAGAATTTCAAGCCAGTGAATCTTAGCTTGCTGGGCTCTGTGGGGGTGGGGTCCACTGGGCTAGACCACTTGGCTCTCTGGCTTCAGCCCCTTTACCAGGGGAATGAATGCTTCTGTCTTGCTGGCATTCCAGGTACCACTTTGGTATGAAAGAAAACTCCTGCAGCTAGCTTGGTGTCTACCCAAATGGCCACCCAGTTTTGTGCTCGAAACCCAGAGCCTTGGTGGTGTAGGCACCCAAGGAATTCTCCTGGTCTGTGGGTTGCAAAGACTGTGGAAAAAGCATAGTATCTGGGCTGTAATGCACTGTTCCTCATGGCACAGTCCCTCACAGCTTCCCTTGGCTATGAGGGAGTTCTCTGACCTCTTGCACTTCCCATGTGAGGCAACAGCCCATCCTGCTTCTGCTCAGCCTCCATGGGCTGCACCCACTTTCTAACCAGCCCCAATGAGATGAAGATGAGCCAGGTACCTCAGCTGGAAATGCAGAAATCACTGGCCTTCTGCACTGATCTCGCTGGGAGCTACAGACCGGAGCTGTTCCTATTCAGTCATCTTGCCAGTCGCTCCCCAAATTTTGCTGTTTAACCCCTGAAAGCTTACCATATGTGGACAAAAGTGCCTAAGATATGCAGGACATATCTTAGTCACGTATCTTTGATAGTATGTCACACTATAAAAAAATTTTCAGTCTTTGCCTTCTAGGATCTACTCATATCCAAGAGGGAACTTGGTTAGTACTACAGAGCATTAAGTCAATGGAAGTAAAACAATGTAGTGTCATAAAGCATTTTCTAGATTAAAATACCTGAAGTTACAATGATTTGGGCCCATATGTTACATGTCAGTTCAGTGAACCAAGGTCAAGGGAATCGCAGTTTCACACCCCCAGACTAAATCATCCAGATAAGCATGATGAATGATCTATTCTGGGGACAGGAAAGACTAAGTGCTGCAAGTTCTCAATTATGAGAGGTGCCTGTGGGAAGTCTGAATCATTCTAAGTCAGGAGTTGGGGTCTCTTCTTCACTCTTCAAAGGCAGTGGCTGAGCCCACCCTTAGCTTGAGACAATATCAGTAATCTATGGAAAATTATCAAGACTAGGGATGGGCAAATATCTCTCCATTTTTGAAAATGGAAAAAATGGCAGATGAAACCAGTGAACTTGACACTGATCTTCAGCAAAATCCTGAAACATATCAAAGGGGAAATATGGGGTCTCTTAGAAAAGGAAGTAGAACTCATAAACCCAGCACCTGTAACCAAGAACAATTTTGTGAATTGTTCCAGCTGTGCCAGCCCAACTTTGTTTCACACTTTGACAGGTTATTAGATAAGGAGACAGAGTTTAACAGGCCTTCAGTGAGGAATTTGCAAAAGTTTCTCGAGATATCCTTGCAAGTTTTATAAAGAAAGATGGGTTCAGTGGCAGCACTAAAATAGATTAAAAAGTAGTTGAATGATCATAACTAAATGTACATGTGCCTTTGGTGACATGTCTTCTAGTACTGTCCTTGGTTCACTCAAGTTCAACAAATGTATCAATGACATGATAAAAAGATAAAAGAAATTCTTGTCAGCTCTGAAGGTTCCATGTAAATTAGTAGAAAGCCAAATAAAATGGATAGGAGATTCAAGATCCAAAGTGGTCTCGTAAGAATGGAATCTAATTGGATGAAACAGGGATGAGTGGGATTCAAGACTTGACCCATCTAGATCAATTATGGACTGATACAGCAAGAATTCAGGTTAATGGCAATTAATATAAAAAATAAATTAGAGGCTTTGACAATAAGCTGAAAATGAGTTAGCAATAGGATTAGGCCATCAAAAGAGCTTAAGGCTTCATGCTTCAGGCTTCATGAATAGCAGTTGGGTTTTCAGAATAATAGTGGTGGTCATCTGGGAATTCCATCATAATAAAAACCTAGATATTCCTGGGGTCTGAACATGCCGGTCTCCCATGTAGACCGGCATGCTCTGACACCTCCCTGCTTCCATTGCTCACACACTCTTTGCTGCTGGCTAACCCTTCCTTCAGCTCTCAATGTAGATGCTACAGGAAGTTGTCCCAGACCTCAGGACCAAATTAGGCCCCCTTTCTCTGGACATCTGTATGGCTAACAGTCATCAGACGATGTCTTATGCTGTATGATACTATTTTGAATTGTCTGTTTCCACCTCTCTACTGTAAACAGCTTGCTCTGTTCAACGTTACATCCACAGGTTTACCAATGTTCCTTACTTAGGGTATGTTCAATGAACATTTATTGGATTAATGAGTGAGGTAATTCAGATAACAATAAGGATGACGGAAGAATCAAAAAATACATCCCAAGACAAGTGATTGAAGAAACTACAGATTCTTACTCTGGAGAAAGGAAAACGTATGGGAGTGATATGAGTGCAGTCTTCAGTTGTGTGAAAGTCCAAAGAAGAGTAATTCTACTTATTCTACGTGTCAGGAAGGATAGAAGCTTTGAGAGGAAACATATTAACATGGTTTAAGAAATGACTTTCTAAGAGGGCCATCAAAAATGAAAAAAGTTTGCATGAGAGGAAATAAGTTCACACACTATAGACATGCTAGAGCACAGGCTGTTTGGCCACGTGTCATGAATGCTATAAAGGAATTTTAAGTGCAAGTTGAAAAACTGGACTAGATGTTAAGTTCTCCAAGATTCCATGATTGTATGATCAAGTCACAGTAATATATTCATGTAGAGCTCACATTGTCTTCCTCTGTGGAATAACAGGGATAAGATCTTTGTCCAAGAGAAATTGCATATCACTGGAATGGAAGAGTCCATTGTCTTTTGACTTGATCTTATCTATGCCAGGAAACTGGGTAAACTTTTTACATAGCATAGAATCTCTAAGCTTATTTCTTCTTCCATACAATGAAAAACTAGGTTGAAGAAAATGATTCTGAATACTATTATGGATATATAATCTATTTTATGTTATTCAATGCCTTTAAATAACCTAGCCAAGGAGAACAACTTGTTGTTTCAGATGATATCCATTACATTACATGCATTATGGCTGAGTCTCTCAGTGACCATCAATAATGCAATTAGAACACTCAAGATGGCTAGATTAATAGCTAGATATTGAATTACATTTTTTTATAAAAAAGTGTTCCCCACATGAGATCAGATGGACTTCAATGGCCCTGATTACTGTTGAAAGGAGTCTTGCTGGCTGAGTTTCCACAGTTACTATCACAAATGACAGGTACTAATGTGCTGCAGTCTCCTTCTAGAGAGAAGCCCAGCCTGATGAGGACTCATAAACACTCGAATTTTTTGCCCTGACATTGGAAAGCACAGTCCAAGCTTTGGACATTTTCATTTAGCGCTGCACTTAGGAAAATAAAAGAAAAATTGATCTCAGCTTTGCTAGCATCAAATCTCTTGACATTGTATTGGAATAGGCCATCTCTTCCATGAATACAGTTCCCTTTAGGTCACGTCAAAATCACAAATCAACTTCTTAGAAACGAGTCAATATTTAGTCATCTCTACTCAAATTAGATCTTGGCCTGGACTGAACTAACTGTCTGAGGGGGTGCCTTCTGAAAGAGTGGACCATTCTTAGCACAGAGGTATCTACATTATTAGGGAAAGAACACAGCAGAAAATGCAGTAATAACCTCTTTTTCCAAGGCTAAGAAAAAGCTACAAAAAAAAAAGTCGTGTGAAAATACTATGACATATAGGCACTTGTTTTTAATACACTAGGAATGAAGGATATATTTTCTTTGTTTTTTCAGTTTTCATTGTCTTAACTATAAATGTGAATAATCATAACATTTATAAGAGCTCTACTTAGTGTATGAAATGGATGACAGATTAAAGATCCAAAGTGGTCTCAGAAGAATGGAATCTAATTGAATGAAATTGGGATAAGCATGGTTTCAAGACTTGATCCATTTAGATCGACTACAAAGTGATGTACCAGGAAACATTCAGGTTAATGACAGTTAATATTAAAAAAAACTTAGATGCTTTATTTGACTATGAACTAAAAATAAGTTAGCAATATGATTAAGCCATTGAATGAACTTAAGGCTTCATGCTAAATACACTATTTAGTGTATAGTATATTAGCTAAATACACTATTTAGTTTATTTAATAGTGATTTTTATAAGTGTTAAAGTATAATAACCGTTCTTATAAGTGTTATTTACTTTAACATGTATAAGAGCGCTATTAAGTATCAGGCTTATTATATAGTAACTCACGTAACTCATAATGGCCTTATTAAAAAGGTCATTACTTGCTATTATCCCCATTTTACAGATGAGGAAACTGAAGCACAGCAGACACTGTGGTGTATCCCTCAGAGTACTGTTAGGACCAAGGAACTCATTCCTCAGCTCGTTTTGGTTGCTGAGGCTCACAACTGAGTACTTCCCCTAGGAATTGCCCTCAGCCAAAGGGATCTTCTTTTCCTGAGGTTGTATCCCCTCCTTAGGGGAAGCCCATACTCAAGAACTGATCATTGGTGGGGAGTACAAAGTAAAGTCTCAGTCCATTTGTCTTAATTCCAGACATTGAAAGGCCATTGGGTAAAGAGGCATCCCAGCTTTAGAGGTACCCACTGATCATCTGAAGCCTTTGTAATAGCAATTGCATCAAAATTCAACTGTACTCTATGCCCAATCCAGCTTCCCTTATGTTCTCATAGGTGTTATTCCCAAGAACACAACACGATTAATTTCCTACAGCAAGTCTCCATCTTGGAGACTGTGTTATAAATAACTCAACCTATGACAAGTTTCTTGTGCAAGGTCACACAGCTAATAAGTGGCAAACTCAAGCAATACAGCTCCATTCTAAGTGTTCTTAGCCATGATGCTAATGTGCTTCTTTTTAAGTGGCTTAATTTTATGTCTGCATCTCAGTTAAAAGCCTGGGGAAATATTGCCCAAGTTGAGTGATCATTAATGTTCCTCTAGACAGTTTAGGTGTACTTCAACAAATGTGACCCTGATCGAGTAAGTTCAGGAAATGGCATATATTTTTTCCCATCTTGGAGAGTCTCCTTGCATGTAATATTTCAATGGCACTGAACATTTCTACAATTAAAAGAAAACTTGTTTACCCAAAATTTTTTGAACTTTTCAAGCCATAGCACCCTCTTGTGTGAAACATCTATTAGCACCAACCTGCTAGTGTCCCGCAGAAGCCATTAGGAAAATGCTGGTCTGGAGATACTATCACTCTTCTTCCAAGGGTCTTCTGTCTCCCCTTTTAAAGCACCCTCGGACTTCTAACTGCCTCTGGAAAGCTATATTAGACAGGCTAAAATATTTCTGATATTTTAACCATCTTCATGCAGAGCTTTTTGCATTCTCTCTTTTTTATGTAAATTTAAGGGGTACAAGTGCAATTTGGTTACATGAATATATTGCAAAATGATGAAGTCTGGGTTTCTAGTGCATCCATCACCCGAATAATGTACAGTGTACCCATTAAGTAATTTCTCATCACCCACCTCCTCCTCACCTCCTTATCGAGTCTCCAGTGTCTTTCATTCCATACTCTATGTTCACGTGTATACATTATTTAGCTCCCACTTATAAGTGAGAACGTACAGTATTTCTCTTTCCATTTCTGAGTTTTTTTCACTTAAGATAATGGCCTCCAGTTCCATTAATGTTGCTGCAAATAACATGATTTAATTCTTTTATATGGCTGAATAGTATTTCATTGTGTATTTATATCATATTTTATTTATTCAATCATCCATTGATGGACACTTAGGTTGATTCCACATCTTTGCTACTGTGAATTGTAAATGGCAAAAGTAAACTAAAAAGCTTCTGCCCAGTGAAAGAAATAATCAACAGAGTGGACAGACAACCTGTAGAATGGGAAAAAAATATTTTCAAACTGTCCATCCAAAAAGTGACTAATATCCAGAATTTACAAGGAACTCAACTCAACAAAATAAATAAATAACTCTATTAAAAAGTGGGCAAAGGATATGAATAGACATTTTTCAAAAGAAGATATACAAATGGGCACAAGCATCTAAAAAATACCCAACACCACTAATTATCAGAAAAACGCAAATTAAAACCACAGTGAGATAATATCTTATACCAGTCAGAATGGCTACTATTAAAAAGATTTTAAAAAACAGATGTTGGTGAGGAAACAGAGAAAAGGGACCACTTATAGACTGTTGGTAGCAATGTAAACTGTTATCCCTATGGAAAATAGCATGTAGATTTCACAAGGAACTAAAAATAGAACTACCATTCAATCCTGCATTATCTGTCTTAATGTCTTAATGAAGAACTTATCTTTATTTTGCATTCCCAAATGTCATAATATAATGCATAATAGTTTACATAAATGTCTGCCTAGGTTGCAAATACATTATCCTTGCATGTAATGGAGATTCAGTGGGGAAAGTTTTAGGCCTGGACTTCAAATTCAACTCTAACATTGTGGAGATTTAAGAACCTACTGTCACCTTACTGAGCATCTTTTATTTTTATCTTCTACAAAGAAAGGGTGGGGGTGGTTTGTTGAAATGTAAGATGCCTTTCACCTCTAACATTACAGAATTCTATAACTTCTGATTTCATATATAATGTAGTGGTAAGTGGGCAGGATCTAGAATCAAAACAAAAAGAAAAAAGAAAGAATACTGAATTGAATATTCTTTTTATCCAAATACTATCTGTGTTCTGAATGCCCTGGGATACTTATTTTGCTCTTAAAATATTACTTTTTTCATTAGTAAAGTCAAGATATTATTAATATTTACCACAGAGGGTTGTGTGAGAATTAAAAGACAATATATGTAAAGTGTTTAGCATTGTCAAGCATGTGTTAAGTGCTCATTCAATATTTGCCATTTTCTTGTAATGTCATTGATGGTGATGGTGATAGTAGAGATGGTGGTGATGGCAGTGGTTGAGGGAAGAAGTGTTACAGTAACTGTGTCTAAATTTTGTATTTGTCCTATATTTCAAATGTGTAAATGACAAGGCCACTTGTTTAGAGCAACTTAGAAGGGCACACGGTCACATGAATTAATAAATGCATTTGAAGTTTAAGGATGGTGCTGAAGAAAGATGCTAAGAGGCATGGGAAAGCCACTATGCTGCACCATCTCATCCTTCCACACTCAAGAGCAATTTGGAGAAGGTTAAGGAAACCAAACACTGACAATTAGAGTTAAAACACTGTGTATCGGGACTAAACACTGAACATACGAGATTTAGGATCAAAAAAAAAGACAAGCAACTCAAATACCAAAATAACTTGGAAAGATGACTATCAGAAATAGGATAATAGTCATGATTAATGAAAAAGAAATAAGTAGTCCACACTTCCTCTGTGGCCATATGAAAACAAATGGACATAAATTGCTTTTGGATAAAATTAGCTTGGCTATAAAGAAAAATAGTTTAACTCTAAGATTGGTCAGCACCAGTGTATTCTACAAAAGGGTGTACTGTGTCCTGGACTTGGAGATCCACAGATGATGGGGTGAATGCATGTCTGTGTAGACTAGTTAAGAGAATGTTATCTACAGAGGGAAAAATGCCAAGTAATTATTTGCAATTCCCAAGCTTCAGTGATGATGCAATTTAACATGCTAAATACTGCTGTTTTCCAACATTGGGCTGCTCACAAAGAGATTTTTCAAGGGATTCCTTGGGCCAAATTTCTCCTTTTAAGACCTAAGGGATAAGTCAGCTAGGAGTGGATATTTCCAAAGAGCAATGGCAGCCAATCCCTAATTAGACACAATCTCCTAAGCAGGGTATGAACAGAGTGGCAGAGACTGGCACTAGTAAATTAAAATTTTAAAATCCTGCTGTAAACACTCCCCTGCTATGTCCCCTCCTTTAAGCTCCACTCTCAGTTATTTTTTATTTATTGTAATTAGTTTAGTAATAAGATTTGTTTCCATATATATTGTTTCCATATATATGGAATATATATAACTCTGCAGAGTAACAAAGAAAAAATAATGGGCAAAAAGAGTTATGTTTCTTATTTATCTCCCTGGTCGTTAGTTATTGGACCAGGGGAAAGGGTGGGGGGCAGAAAGAAGCTGGAAATAGAGAAGAAAGCATTTTCTGTGGAGTGAAGATGTATGGGAGCATATTTGCAAGATGAAAGCTGGGTAATGAAGGAGTAAGGCTAGTAATCCAAAAGGGCTAGGTGGCTCAGAGAGACGAATCGCCAAGGAAAAGGCAACCTGGAAATTGGGGCAAGGAGGTGGATCTGCATTATCAAAGTGTATGTGCTGCCTTTGGCTTTCCTGCTTATAAACTCTGGACTGCCAGGCAGAATAATCCAGAACAGGGAGCAGAAGGCTCTCAGGCAATTTTCCAATGCCAGCCTTTGAGGTGCAATTCCTGCTAGTTCCTGATAGGGTGTACTTTTCCAGGAAACTGGGCTTCTGTGATTTTGGGGCGTGGGTACCCACCCCAAGGAGGCAGTCCCCAGGCTGGGGAAGACAGGTTCCATGGACCACAGATGCTGCTCATTATAGACACCCTGAAAAGCTCTTGGAGATGCCTTGATGGAGGCTGATGATAGGCTAGCTTCTGAAGGCAAGAAGCCAGGGTTTTTATCCATTCCAAGGTGCCAGTTAAATCTATTTGATGAGTAAGCATGAGGAAAAAAGGTGTTAGCTGAACTCCCTAGTTCCAAGCTTTCTCTGTTGCTGAATTTTTTGTACCATCTATTCAGTTCTATACTTGTTCCATAATTTTAAAATCAAAAGGATAACCAAAACTTTAACAAGATCTCTCTATATGAAATATATATATATTTATTTATTTGACTTTGTCTCTTCCTCTGCAAAATTTAGAATTTCTAGCCTATTGCCATGGCTTATCCTGGATCTCTTTGCAAAACTAAAAAATGAAAAGCAGGAAAAAGATTATTAAGACTGCTTGGCCTGGCCATTGAGAAGAGTGTAAATGCCCTACCATTGAAATTTAGGCATCAGAACACAATAAAAGGAACGATTACCTTTGTTCAGTACTTAATAGTTTTGAAGTACTATGGTACTTGATTGTGATATTAATCAAGTGAGGTGCAGTGGTTAGGGCTTACTACTCCCCAAAAAAGCAGAGCAAACAGGGGTAGAGGAGTTAAGTACATTGTCCAAAGCCACACAGCTATAAAGAAGCTAATTTTGACCTAAAGTGGGTCTTCTTCTGACTGTCTTGTGGGAATTTTTTTATACTACATCACTACCACAATCATCACAGATGAAAACAAAGCAAAAGCCAGGGAGAATGAAAGAGAAGTAAAAATAGTTTCTCCTTGAGAAAAGCAATAAGATTGCATTACAGTTCTGATAACACAGGGACAGGCTTTTCCTCTTCCTCTGCAAAATCAGAGCACCCCTGAGAGTAAATACCAAAAGAAAAAGCTTCCTCAGTTTTGGCGGGGGTTGTCAGGGCTATGCTTCCTATTTTCCCATTATAGACTTTCATGTATTTTAGGAAGCCATGTATAACATTCATCCCTAAATACATGATAGATGTGATGGAAATTGAGAAATAACACATCTATATTATACCCAAGGGTTTGCTTTATAAAGACTTCTAAGTTTATGTTGAAATAAAGTGTTAGAAGTGGGGATGCTAAGAAGAGAGATGTCTAAAAGAGAGATGTCTAAATTTAGAATAAAAGAATAGATGCTCATCTACCTCCCTCTATCCCTGCATCGCCGCCCGGATTTCTTCCTCCTATAGGAGGACCGGAGGTGGGGAGGAAGGAAAGGACAAACACTGGAATGCAGACAGACATTAGAAGCTGCCCAGCCAATGAAAGAGCAAAGCATTGAACAAAACAAATGCATTTCCCGAGGAGCCTCAGCCCCAACTTGATCAATGATTCTGTTACACTGAATCATTTTTAATTTAATGCTTCTGGGAAGTGAGGGGGGGAAACCCATCAACTACAGGCACAGTTGGCAAGAGCTGGGTATTAGAATTTGGCAGCATTTATTATTGCTGTTTATGACGGCATAAATTAGGTTTATGCTGATATAATTAATAACTCTAAATTCGGGAATAATAAATAGTAATATTTATTCAAAACTGCAATGTCTGAGGAAGGCAAATGGAGTCCTCAAGCTCCTGACGCCTTCTGTGTATGCAGGCGGTGGTGGGAATGCGGTGTAAGTGAGGAAGCCCTTGGGAACACACTCCCAGAACCCAGCCCCAGCACTATGCATCATTTAACACTATGCAAATGACTTAGCAGCAGGACCTTAAGAGTTTCCAGAGCAAATAATTTCCATTTTGATCTCTATGAACAAGTTCATCAGCAAGATTGAGGGTGTTGCCCGCTAGAACCAGGGCCCTCAGTGCTCTCTGAGTCCATACTATGTCTGTGGTTTACGGACAGAGGTTTGGACGGTTGCACCAAGTGCCATGTTCTTCATGGGTCTCTCCACCTCCTTCCACTTGTCTGAAGATGGAATTTTCAGACATTGTGGATGCCCTGCAAATTCCCTACAGACAATGATTTGGGAATTACTGACAGAAATTTGCCAGGCAGGAATTTAAGACAGAAAACAGTTACTTCTGCATATTTTTAAAAATTTAAATATGTGTCTTTCATCTTATAAAGTTGTAAACAAAAGCTGTGAGATTAGACTATTCCTATAATATTCTTTTTTTTTTTTTTTTTTTTTTTTGTCTAGGAGAATATCTTCGCATTCAAAATGGCTGAGACCTCCACCCCTACTTTTTTCCCAGTGAGGGCAGGAGAAAGTGAGGAAAAATTACAGTTCCTCAGACCCCTTCTGAATCAGAATAACAATTTTCCCCATTTTTGAATATAAGGAAAATAACACAAAGGAAGATTAAAAACCCTTTTGCCCATCTCCCCTTAGAGCATCTTGACACAGATGAATAAACAGGATAGAACCAGAACCCAGATTGACATTTTCATCCAAACACTCAATCTCTGCTTCATGTCTCAAAATTCTTAAATTTTTCTAAAAACCAAATAAAGCAAAAATTTCCATCCAGCAATAATTCTGCTCTATTTCAAACAGTACAAAATAGCAAAGCAATCTAAATTAAAATGTGAGGAATGAAACTCAGGAATTAAACATGATTGCAAGTTTAAGCTCCTTTGTCAGCTCCCAGGAAGAGCAGTTGAGTTCCATGTGGAAGGAACAGATGACTGGTAGAGGTTAAGCTTTAACTGCTAAGAGATTGTGATTTTCGGATAGAAAACATTTCACAGAGAGATGTTACAGCAGGAGCTTCGAATTGCCCTGGCCTGTGCCTGAAAGGAGAGGTTTGCAGCTGAAACCTTGGAATGAGAATTCACAAGGGAGTCAGGGGAATATTACTCCCCCGTCTTTTCATTAGCATCATTTCTACAGAAAATATCAATAGAATTATTCATTTCCCAGAGGCCACAGAACATGTAGAACTTTCTCCTACAGGTTCTTCAGCTTGTGATCATGTAAGCTTTCAGAAGGGATGCAATGCCTTGATGAGTTACAGATTGAAAAATATTGAGAAACAGAGATAGAGACAGGGAAAGAAAGAGAGACAGAAATGCCTGCTGGGAGCTCACCCTGTGACAGCCAGTTTCCCTCTGCCTTCGCGGGTCTCCCCCGCTTCTTCCTGTTGCTCCTTCTCCCTCCTGCAGAGGAGTCCTGGTCCTCTGTCCTAGCTTTGAGGGTGAGCACTGCAAAACTCACACCCATAGGCATACAGGGAATGTGCATTTCAGAAGCCAAACATGGACCAGTGAATCATGGGAAAGGGAATCATTCCCCCACATGATCCAAGAGTGCCACAGTCGTAAATCCAGCTTGGAAGGATCCATGGACCCCATCCTTATTAAACCTTAGCCTGTTGGAGAATGCCCAGACATAAAACAAGGCTCCCCAGTATGTCTTTAGTAATTCTTTCAAGACAGTAAATGATGACTAAAAGGAGAAAAAGGAAATTAAAAATGCTAAGCGATTGTTATGCCCACAAGTACAACAAAACCATAACTTCAATGAGTAGTATACAAACTTTATCTTCCTATCTGACCTATAGTAAAACATTTTAGAGTCCTTCTGTTCTGGAATGACCTTACCTGGAGGGCCACATTTTCAGAGACTTTAGAAAGATTAGGTATACTCAGAACTAGACTTACAAAACATATATTGGGCGCTTACCACTTCCCAAGTTCTATGCTGGAAACATTCAAGAGGAAAGACACCAGGATGATTGTCTAGAAACTTTGACATAGTGGGGCTGTATAGCCCTAATGAAAAGAACAAGAGCTTTGCAACCAGATGAACCTGAGTTTAATTTCTGACTCTGAACTTATTAGACATGGGACTGACCTTGAGTATGTCACTCAATCTCCTTTTGCCTCAGTTTTATTTTTTGGTCTGTAAAATGAAATTAAACTATTTACTTTTTCAGGTGGTTGCAATAATTAGAAATTATAAATATAAAAAATAAAAATTAAAAATCATAAGTTTATCCAATCAGATTGACAAAAAATGAAAAGGTTGATAATGTGTAGTGTTAACAAGGATATGAGGACCAGTCACTTTTATCCATTAGTACAAGGAATATAAACTGTGAATTTTCTAAGGAGGGTAATCTGGCAACAATATGTATCAAATATAAAATATGCATAACATCTGACTCAACTGACTACTTTAAAACTTTATCTTAAGAAAATAACCAGAGAGGGGGGCGCCCAAGATGGCCGAATAGGAACAGCTCCAGCCTCCAGCTCCCAGCACGAGTGACACAGAAGACGGGTGATTTCTGCATTTCCAGCTGAGGTACTAGGTTCATCTTGCTGGGGTGTGTTGGACAGTTGGTGCAGGACAGTGGGTGCAACCCAACGAGTGAGAGCAAAAGCAGGGCAAGGCATTGTCTCACCTGGGAAGTGCAAGGGGGAAGGGAATTCCTTATCCTAGCCAAGGGAAACCATGACACACAATACCTGGAAAATCAGGTCACTCCCAGCCCAATACTGTGCTTTACCAAGGGTCTTAGCAAACAACACACCAGGAGATTATATCCCATGCCTGGCTCGGAGTGTCCCATGCCCACAGAGCCTCCCTCATTGCTAGCACAGCAGTCTGAGATCTAACTGCAAGGTGGCAGCAAGGCTGGGGGAGGGGCGCCCACCATTGCTGAGGCGTAAGTAGGTAAACAAAGCAACCGGGAAGCTCCAACTGGGTGGAGACCACTGCAGCTCAAGGAGGCCTGCCTGCCTCTGTAGACTCCACCTCTGGGGACAGGGCACACCAAACAAAAAGCAGCAGAAACCTCTGCAGATGTAAATGTCCCTGTATGACAGCTTTGAAGAGAGTAGTGATTCTCCTAGCACAGAGGTTCAGATCTGAGAACGGACAGACTGCCTGCTCAAGTGGGTCCCTGACCGCCAAGTAGCCTAACTGGGAGACATCCCCTACTAGGTGCAAACTGACACTTCACACCTCACACAGCCGGGTACACCTCTGAGATGAAGCTTCCAGAGCAACAATCAGACAGCAACATTTGCTGTTCAGCAAAATTCGCTCTTCTGCAGCCTTTGCTGCTGACACCCAGGCAAACAAGGTCTGGAGTGGACCTCAAGCAAACTCCAACAGACCTACAGCTGAGGGTCCTGACTGTTAGAAGGAAAACTAACAAACAGAAAGGACATCAACACCAAAACCCCATCTGTACATCACCATCATCAAA
The DNA here is from genome assembly GCF_003255815.1 of Theropithecus gelada. Classification (NCBI taxonomy): domain Eukaryota; kingdom Metazoa; phylum Chordata; class Mammalia; order Primates; family Cercopithecidae; genus Theropithecus; species Theropithecus gelada. Next base: position 8,775,589 of record NC_037675.1, read on the forward strand.
GACCAAAGGTAGATAAAACCACAAAGATGGGGAAAAAGCAGTGTAGAAAAGCTGGAAATTCAAAAAATCAGAGTGCCTCTCCCCCTCCAAAGGAACACAGCTCCTCGACAGCAACGGAACAAAGCTGGACAGAGAATGACATTGACGAGTTGAGAGAAGAAGGCTTCAGTTGATCAAACTTCTCAGAGTTAAGGGAGGAAATACAAACTCAGTGCAAAGAAACTAAAAACCTTGAAAAAAGATTTGACAAATGGATAACTAGAATACCCTAATGCAGAGAAGTCCATAAACAACCTCATAGAGATGAAAACCATGACCAAGAACTATATGACAAATGCACAAGCATCAGTAACTGACTCGATCAACTGGAAGAAAGAGTATCAGTAATTGAAGATCAAATGAATGAAATGAAGTGAGAAGAGAAGTTTAGAGAAAAAAGAGTAAAAAGAAATGAACAAAGCCTACAAGAAATATGAGATTATGTGAAAAGACCAAATCTATGTCGGATTGGTATACCTGAAAGTGACAGGGAGAATGGAACCAAGTTGGAAAACACTCTGCAGGATATTATCCAGAAAAATTTCCCCAACCTAGCAAGGCAGGCCAACATTCAAATTCAGGAAATACAGAGAACGCCACAAAGATACTCCTTGAAAAGAGCAACTCCAACACACATAACTGTCAGATTCACCAAAGTTGAAATGACGGAAAAAATGTTAAAGGCAGCCAGAGAAAAACGTCAGGTTACCCACAAAGGGAAGCCCATCAGACTAACAGCAGATCTCTTGGCAGAAGCTCTACAAGCCAGAAGAGAGTGGGGGCCAATATTCAACATTCTTAAAGCAAAGAATTTTCAACCTGGAATTTCATATCCAGCCAAACTAAGTTTCATAAGTGAAGGAGAAATAAAATCCTTTACAGACAAGCAAATGCTTAGAGATTTTGTCACCACCAGGCCTGCCCTACAAGAGATCTTGAAGGAAGCACTAAACATGGAAAGGAACAACCAATACCAGCCATTGCAAAAACATGCCAAAATGTAAAGACCATCGATGCTAGGAAGAAACTGCATCAACTAACGAGCAAAATAACCAGCTACATCATAATGACAGGATCTAGTTCACACATAACAATATTAACCTTAAATGTAAATAGACTAAATGCTCCAATTAAAAGACACAGACTGGCAAACTGAATAAAGAGTCAAGACCCATCAGTTTGCTGTATTCAGGAGACCCATCTCACATGCAGAGACACACATAGGCTTAAAATAAAGGGATGGAGAAAGAGCTACCAAGCAAATGGAAAACAAAAAAGGCAGGGGTTGCAATCGCAATCCTAGTCTCTGATATAACAGACTTTAAACCAACAGAGATCAAAAGAGACAGAGGAGGCCATTACATAATGGTAAAGGGATCAATTCATGAGGAAGAGCTAACTATCCTAAATATATATGCACCCAATACAGGAGCACCCAGATTCATAAAGCAAGTCCTTAGAGACCTACAAAGAGACTTAGACTCCCATACAATAATAATAGGAGACTTTAACACCCTAATGTCAACATTAGACAGAACAACAAGACAGAAGGTTAACAAGGATATCCAGGAATTGAACTCAACTCTGCACCAAGTGGACCTAATAGACATCTACAGAACTCTCCACCCCAAATCAACAGAATATACATTCTTCTCAGCACCACATCACACTTATTCCAAAATTGACCACATAATTGGAAGTAAAGCACTCCTCAGCAAATGTACAAGAACAGAAATTATAACAAACTGTCTCTCAGACCACAGTGCAATCAAACTAGAACTCAGGACTAAGAAACTCAATCAAAACTGCTCAACTACATGGAAACTGAACAACCTGCTCCTGAATGACAACTGGGTACATAACAAAATGAAGGCAGAAATAAAGATGTTCTTTGAAACCAGTGAGAACAAAGATACAACATACCAGAATCTCTGTGACACATTTAAAGCAGTGTGTAGAGGGATATTTACAGCACTAAATGCCCACAAGAGAAAGCAGGAAAGATCTAAAATTGACACCCTAACATCACAATTAAAAAAACTAGAGAAGCAAGAGCAAACACATTCAAAAGCTAGTAGAAGGCAAGAAATAACTAACATCAGAGCAGAACTGAAGAACATAGAGACACTAAAAAACCCTTCAAAAAATCAATGAGTCCAGGAGCTGGTTTTTTTAAAAGATCAACAAAATTGATAGACCATTAGCAAGACTAATAAAGAAGAAAAGAGAGAAGAATCAAATAGACGCAATAAAAAAATGATAAAGGGAATATTACCATGGACCCCACAGAAATACAAACTACCATCAGAGAATACTATAAACACCTCTACTCAAATAAACTAGAAAACCTAGAAGAAATGGATAAATTCCTGAACACATACACTCTCCCAAGACTAAACCAGGAAGAAGTGGAATCCCTGAATAGACCAAAAACAGGTTCTGAAATTGAGGCAATAATTCATAGCCTACCAACCAAAAAAAGTCCAGGACCAGACAGATTCAAAGCCGATTTCTACCAGAGGTACAAAGAGGAGTTGGTATCATTCCTTCTGAAACTATTCCAATCAATAGAAAAAGAGGGAATCCTCCCTAACTCATTTTATGAGGCCAACATCATCCTAATACAAAAGCCTGGTGGAGACACAACAAAAAAAGAATTTTAGACCAATATCCCTGATGAACATTGATGCAAAACTCCTCAATAAAATACTGGCAAACCGAATCCAGCAGAACATCAAAAAGCTTATCCAACATGATCAAGTGGGCTTCATCCCTGGGATGCAAGCCTGGTTCAACATACAAAAATCAATAACCATAATCCAGCATATAAACAGAACCAAAGAAAAAAACCACATGATTACCTCAATAGATGCAGAAAAGGCCTTTGACAAAATTCAACAGCTCTTCATGCTAAAAACTCTCAATTAATTCGGTATTGATGGAACATATCTCAAAATAATAAGAGCTATTTATGACAAACCCACAGCCAATATCATACTGAATGGGAAAAAACTGGAAGCATTTCCTTTGAAAACTGGCACAAGACAGGGATGCCCTCTCTCACCACTCCTAGTCAACACAGTATTGGAAGTTCTGGCCAGGGCAATCAGGCAAGAGAAAGAAATCAAGGGTATTCAATTAGGAAAAGAAGAAGTCAAATTATCCCTATTTGCAGATGACATAATTGTATATTTAGAAAACCCCATCACCTCAGTCCAAAATCTCCTTAAGCTGATAAGCAACTTCAGCAAAGTCTCAGGATACAAAATCAATGTGCAAAAATCACAAACACTCTTATACACCAATAACAGACAAACAGAGAGCCAAATCATGAATGAACTCCCATTCACAATTGCTTCAAAGAGAATAAAATACCTAGGAATCCAACTTACAAGGGATGTGAAGGACCTCTTCAAGGAGAACTACAAACCACTGCTCAATGAAATAAAAGAGGACACAAACAAATGGAAGAACATTCCATGCTCATGGATAGGAAGAATCAATATTGTGAAAATGGCCATACTGCCCAAGGTAATTTTTAGATTCCAATGCCATCCCATCAAGCTACCAATGAGTTTCTTCACAGAATTGGAAAAAACTGCTTTAAAGTTCATATGGAACCAAAAAAGAGCCCGCATTGCCAAGACAATCCTAAGTCAAAAGAACAAAGCTGGAGGCATCACGCTACCTGACTTCAAACTATACTACAATGCTACACTAACCAAAGCAGCATGGTACTGGTACCAAACAGAGATATAGACCAATGAAACAGAACAGAGCCTTCAGAAATAATACCACATATCTACAACCATCTGATCTTTGACAAACCTGACAAAAACAAGAAATGTGGAAAGGATTTCCCATTTAATAAATGGTGCTTGGAAAACTGGCTAGCCATATGTAGAAAGCTGAAACTGGATCCCTTCCTTACTCCTTATACAAAAATTAACTCAAGATGGATTAGAGACTTAAATGTTAGACCTAAAACCATAACAACCCTAAAAGAAAACTGAGGCAATACCATTCAGGACATAGGCATGGGTAAGGACTTTATGTCTAAAACATCAAAAGCAATGGCAACAAAAGCCAAAATTGACAAATGGGATCTCATTAAACTAAAGAGCTTCTGCACAGCTAAAGAAACTACCATCAGAGTGAACAGGCAACCTACAGAATGGAAGAAAATTTTTGCAATCTACTCATTTGACAAAGGGCTAATATCCAGAACCTATAAAGAACTCAAACAAATTTACAAGAAAAAAACAAACAACTCTATCAAAAAGTAGACAAAGGATATGAACAGATACTTCTCAAAATAAGACATTTATGCAGCCAACAGACACATGAAATAATGCTCATCATCACTCGCCATCAGAGAAATGCAAATCAAAACCACAATGAGATACCATCTCACACCAGTTAGAATGGCAATCATTAAAAAGTCAGGAAACAACAGGTGCTGGAGAGGATGTGGAGAAATAGGAACACTTATACACTGTTGGTGGGACTGCAAACTAGTTCAACCATTGTGGAAAACAGTGTGACAATTCCTCAAGGATCTAGAACCAGAAATACCATTTGACCCAGCCATCCCATTACTGGGTATATACCCAAAGGATTATAAATCATGCTGCTATCAAGACACATGCACACGTATGTTTATTGCGGCACTATTCACAATAGCAAAGACTTGGAATCAACCCAAATGTCCATCAGTGACAGACTGGATTAAGAAAATGTGGCACATATACACCACAGAATATTATGCAGCCATGAAAAAGGATGAGTTTGTGTCCTTTATAGGGACATGGATGCAGCTGGAAATCATCATTCTCAGCAAACTATCACAAGAACAGAGAACCAAACACTGCATGTTCTCGCTCATAGGTGGGAATTGAACAATGAGATCACTTGGACACAGGAAGGGGAACATCACATACTGGGGCCTGTTGTGGAGTCGGGGAGCAGGGATAGCATTAGGAGATATACCTAACGTAAATGATGAGTTAATGGGTACAGCACACCAACATGGTACATGTATACATATGTAATAAACCTGTACATTGTACACATGTAACCTAGAACATAAAGTATAATAATAAAATAAAACTGAAACAACAAAAAAAATAACCAGAAAAAGATCGCTAAGAATAAACAAAATATTTATCTCTCTACAATTTATAATGAGGAATTGTTTACATTAATTATGGCCCCATCTATACTAAAAGATGGTTATTTTTAAAACTGATCATTTAATTTGTATTTTGCCATAGGAAGATGTGGTTAGTTTATAAATTATACTACCAAATATATTATCTTATGAAAATCAAAATAGAATATTATCTTATGAAAGTCAAAATAGAAACATACTTAAAGATTTAGCTGATATACCTAAAGCTGTCAATTTATAGACAAATGGCTAAAATATCTCCTTCAACTTGCTAATAATGTTTTTCTCTGGGCAGCTTGACTCAGGAAGACCCTCTATGTTACAAAATTCCAGAGGCACTGTGTAATTATAATAGATTATAATGTAAATGATGCCCTTTGGAATTATACAATGCAATAGTTGTGAATTTAGGTGCCTTTAAATTTCTTCCTTAAGCTTTTTCTATACATACTGAATTGTTTATAATAATGATGTGTCATTTTTTCCCACTGGAAACAATAAAATCATTTTGTTTTTTGAAAACAATGAAGTCACATAGACACAGTGCTAAGAACCATACTAGGGCATGTTGAGCACTCCGGTAGATATTTTGTACTTATTTTCACCTGTTGCTAAAACTCTGCACTCTACAGTGCTCAGATGCCCTTGACAGTTGACAGTAGGTTCTGCCAATGAGAAGCCCTAGAGAAAGATAGGAAGGCAAGTTGAGAAAGAAAAACACACCCTTTCTGTTTCCCAGTTCCAGTTACAAGGCCAGAGCAACTGCCATCAAATGTGTCAATCCCTACTCCTTCAGCTCCCACAGAACCAACATTGCTGCACTCCATCAAAGGCATTAGCAGCAGGAAGAACCAAATGGTTCTTTGCTATTTGGATACAGGCCACTCTAAACTCCTTCACCCTCTAGGCTGTGCCTGCTGTGCACTGAAGCCCTAGCCAGATCAGTCTCCCTTCTCAGAGTTCCAAACACCAGCCTCATGGAGCCCCTCAACCTGCTAGGTTCTGGTAACTCCTCTTCTTCCATTTGCGTCCTCCATTATTACAGGCGGTAGCTGCCTCTGCAGTTCTGGTAGCTGCCTCTGCAGCTCTTAATCTCCTGGCTTTTCTTTGTTTGTTTGTTTGTTTGTTGTTTGTTTTTGCATCTCCTTTTGAACTTAGACTTCTACCACTTGCATGAACCTTGTATTCGATTTGTACTAATTCCTTATATTAAGTCTTATTTTTGAAACACCTATTATCTCTGCTGTATCATGTATCATTTTTATAATTAGAAAACAAATCTATTTTATTTTCTTAAGTGTTCTCATTTTACTGAGTACAACTCTTAAAATGTATTAGCCATTGTACTGTTCCCACTGTTCCCTTAGGAATTTCGTTAAGTATTAGTGCCACTTTTCCCCTTCACCAATCTTAGGCACAGGCACTTTCTTTAAAGCCCAGTAGCATAGCTGAAACAAGACTAGAAGACTGATTAACCCTTAAATAGTCAATTATGTAGCAACAGATAACTACTCAAAAAAATTAAAACTGATTATTAGTATAGCTGTTCTCATTCTCAAGAGGCTACTTGTCTCCTCTGGCCTCCTCCATAGGGCAGATGCTGTCTTTCCTCTGTGACCTACAGGGACCCCGTGGTTAGACCTGAGTATTCCCAATTTAAAGCTCAGGAGCATTGCTTCTTTCCCTTAAGGGCCCATTTTTCAGGCACCTTTTCCTGTTCCAGAATTTTCTCTGTTCCTGGAACAGGATGATTAACCGTGAGAATAACTAACATACTCATTGACTACACACTTCTTCCTGTCCACAGAGAAGCCTTCATGGGTACCAGCAGCATGGATTATAGTGAACATGGCAGGTATGCTCATTGCCATGATCTACAGGCCCAGCATCACTTGCTCCTGGGTTATCTGCATGATCCCATGTAGGAAAGGCAGCAGCCCAAGAAACAAATGAGACTGAAACTTTCCCCAGTCAATTCTTTGGGGTTTCAGAGAGTATCTTCTATTCTTACTTGTTCAAATCAAAAGTGACATACTTACTAATCACTCCTCTGTTTATTTAAATTCAACAGATCTGTAAAATCCAAAAGTCTGAGGACCACTGCTGCATGTTATTATATCAAAGGACTTTAAATACATTCAAAAGTAGAGCTGAGGTCAAAATGGGAAGGAAAAGGCATGGTCCAGCCCAGAGGTGGCAGTCTAAGTCCCTGGTGATCCTGGAGAGTTGAGTGAAAGTGGGTCATGGAACAGAAGCCCCATGACAATAAATATTCACAGTCAGTTGCATGGTGTTTGCAGCCAAAAGCTGGCAGTGACAGGGAAGGACATGGCATTCTCTAGTAGAGAAAGCTGGAAAGTCAAGGTAGAGTATCCAGGATCAAGCCAAGCTAGGAAGTGAGGATGAACCAATTCATTCATCCTAGGCACGAGCGACAGAAATCTGGGCAAGGTTGCGCCATGGCTTCTTCCAGGCACCCTGGATATGAAGGTCTGAGTCAGCAAGACGAATTTCAGAACCAACCAGGTGATGGGGCTGAGACTCTATTTATTAATCTCCATCCAAGGTTGGGAAGACCTGATAGACCAAAATAAACAGGGATTTGAAGTTAGCTCTCCCACAAGCTAGTCATATAACATTGGGCATGGGTGTGTGTGTGTGTGTGTGTGTGTGTGTGTGTGTGTGTGTGTGTGTGTTTTCATTACCTAGATGATTTCTTATACCAATTCCACCTTGAACTAGCTATGTAATTGTGGATAACTCATTTACCTCTTTGGTCTGTTTCCTTAACATTTGAATGACTGGGACTAAATAATATATAAGAATCTGCCCTGCAAGAACATATTAAGGTTCTTACATTCTAATTCCCTTAAATAACTACAGCAAAGTAATGTAGGATAGACTTAAATTCCTGATTCTGTAACACCAGCTGTTTAAACTGCACTCAAAACTGAACCCCTGTGTGCTCCAGTTTTCTTATCTAGAAATTGCATAGAAGACCTACATTTGTTGGGCTATAGTGATGACTAATAAGACAATGTATGTAAAAGAACTAGCTTTTTTCTTGGTCCATAAAAGGTGCTGAATAATTTTTTAGATAGATTCTGTGGGTGCTCTTATTGTAAAGTCTTCACAATCCACAGTGGAGTAAACACTACTGGCACTAACTTTAAATGGTCCCAGATTGTTAAAATGGTCAAGATTTTTTATCTGATTTTTATAGTTTGATTTGTTTCCTCTAGTGCATTCAGCTATTATGTTTTAATACCTTGGTGTATTTACTTATAGTAGAGTCTTTGCTCTTTATTGCTGTTTGCTTCTGTTCCACAATGGTCTTGAAAAAAGATAATCAAGTTTTTAGAGTTGTATATACGCTAAGAATCAATATGCCCTGGTTCTCCTGTAAATAAAATGTTAGACTGTGTATTGACTTTATAAAAATTATTTTGTCACTACTGCCCAACAACCAAGATAAAAAGATTGGGAATCATGCTTGAATTTCTTCTCCCTCACCCCGTGCTCGTTATATATCATGTCTACCTTTGACGCAGTTCAGGAATCACCTGTCTTCACCCCACTTACCACTCTAATCCAACCACCAATTATCACTTCTGCTCTAACAAAATCTGTTGACCACCCATTCTATTTTTACCCCACCTTGGGAAGATTTTTAAGTGTCAAGGAACCGTTGGATCAGTCCTCCTGATTTACTTAGAATTCAGCCCAATTCAACACAAACTTCCAGGCCAGAAAGATGACAAAATGTTTGTTTGTTTTTGAAATTAACATAACCTTCCATATTTGTATTTTCTGTTTCCTCTTCAGACAAGTTGCTAAGAGATCCTTGGCTTGGCAGGACTCCCTAAATTTTGCTGGGAAATCATGCCTTTATTTCACTGGCCACTCTTACCAAAAGCTATCAGCCACTCTCAGAAGCTCCATCACCATCACCACAAAAGGAAACTGGTCTACTTTTACTCATTATTGCAAGCTCCATAAGGTCCATTTTTATTTGTGAGACAGAAGTAAAGCTTTGTAGGTTAAGTGCCAAGTTCAGGTTTTGCTTCTCTAATCTTTATGCAAGGATTGCCTCTTTGCTGATCAGACAACACACAGGACAGTTTTTTCACCTTTAAGAAGCCTACTAAGAATGTCCACATTAATCACATCTATTGAACATAGTACTGGAAGTCCCAGCCACAGCAATCAGACAAGAAATAAAGGGCATCCAAATCAGTAAATAGGAAGTCAAACTGTCACTGTTTGCCAATGGTATGATTGTACACCTAGAAAACCCTAAAGACTCATCCAAAAAGCTCTCACATCTAATAAATGAATTCAGTAAAGTTTCAGGATACAAAATCAATATACACAAATCAGTAGCACTGCTATACACCAACAGCAACCGAGCTGAGAATCAAATCAAGAACTCAGTCACTTTTGCAACAACTCTAAAAATAAATAAATAAATAACCTAGAAATACACTTAACCAAGGAGGTAAAATACCTCTACTAGGAAAACAAAACACTTCTGAAAAAAAAAAATCATAGGTAACACAGACAAATGGAAACACACCCCATGCTCATGGATAGATAGAGTCAATATTGTGAAAATAACTATGCTGCTGAAAGCAGTCTACAGAGTAAATGTAATTCCCATTAAAATACCATCATCATTCTTCAAAGAACTAGAAAAAACAATCCTAAAATTCATATGAAACAAATAAACAAAAAAAAGAGCCCGCATAACCGAAGCAGTACTAAGAAAAAAGAAAAAATCTGGAGGCATCTTTTTACCTGACTTCAATTATACTATAAGGCTATAGTTACCAAAACAGCATGGTGCTAGCATAAAAATAGGCATGTAGACCAATGGAACAAAATAGAAAACCCAGAAACAAAGCCAATACTTAACAACCAAGTGATATTTGACAAAGCACACAAAAGCATAAAGTGGGAAAAGGACATGCTATTCAATAAATGGTGCTGGGGTAATTGGCAAGCCACATGTATAAGAATGAAACTAGATCCTCATCTCTCACCTTATACAAAAATCAACTCAAGATGGATCAAAGACTTAAATCTAAGACCTAAAACCATAAAAATTCCAGAAGATAATATTGTAAAAACTCTTTTGGCACTGGCTTAGGCAAAGAATTCATGACTAGGAACCCAAAAAAGCAAATGTAACAACAACAAAATAGATGAGACCTAATTAAACTAAAAAGCTCCTGCACAGCAAAAGAAATAATCAGCAGAGTAAACAGACAACCCAGAGTGGGAGAAAAATCCTTGCAAAATATGCATCCAACAAAGAACTAATATCCAAAATCTACAAGGAACTCAAACAAAATAGCAAGAAAAAAATAGCAAGAAAAAAACTCTCATCAAAAAGTGGGCAAAGGACATGAAGAGAAAGTTCTCAAAAGATTATACAAGTAGCCAAGAAACATATGAAAAAAGACGCTCAGCATCACTAACTATCAGGGAAATGCAAATTAAAACCACAATGAGATACCACCTTACTCCTGCAACAATTACCATAATTAAAAATTCAAAATGTAATAGATGTTAGCGTGGATGTGGTGCAAAGAGACCACTTTTACACTGCTGATGGGAATGTAAACTCGTACAACCACTATGAAAAAACAGTATGGAGATTCCTTAAAGAACTAAAGGTAGAACTACCATTCGATCCAATAATTCCACTACTGGATATCTACCCAAAGGAAAAGAAGTCATTATATGAAAAAGACACTTGAACATGCATGTTTACAGCAGCACAATTCACAATTGCAGAGATATGGAACCAACCTAAGTGCCATCAACCAATGAGTGGATAAAGAAAATGTGATATATATATATATGTGTGTGTGTGTGTATATATACATATATGTGTGTGTGTGTATATATATATCTATATCACCATGGAATAAAATGGAATGAAATAATGGCCTTTGCAGTAACTTCGATGGAGTTGGAGACTATTATTCTAAGTGAAGTAACTCAGGAATGGAAAACCAAATATCGTATGCTTTCATTTGTAAGTGGGAGCTAAGCTATGAGGACGCAACGGCATGAGAATGATATACTGGACTTTGGAGACTTGTCGTGGAAGGGTTGGGGGTGAGGGATAAAAGACTACATATTGGATACAATGTACACTGCTCGGGTGATGGGTGCACCAAAATCCCAGAAATTACCACTAAAATAACTTATCCATGTAACCAAAAAAAATCTCTTCCCCCAAAACTGTTAAAATACATTACAAAGGACAAAAGACCACAGTGTCACAAAAAAGGAGCCTATTAATAAGAATATACTCAGAGAAAATCAGCGAAGATGAGAACATCAGAAAAAATACCATATACAGAAAATTTAGGTGAACCGCCTCAAGGTTGGAGAGAACTTCACATGGGGAAGTTCAGGCATGGATGAGGGGGATTAGATTTTATCCATGGGATATCCTAAGGGAGGAATGATTAAAATGGGTGAAGCTCACAGGACAAAGACGAAAACACAGTAAGACACAAATCCACCTAATTATACACAACAGAGTGGGCATGCCCTGAAGTAAAATGTCAATCACAGAACTAGTTCAAGCAGAAATTAGATAAACCATGTGTTAGGTATGTTCTAAGGAGGGCTCAGGCACTGAGACTTTTAAGCTCTTTTATGATGAGACATTATATATTCAGGCAGTCTCAAGTTTTTTCATAATGTTGTGCTATGACCTGTGGATTTTTCCTTCAGTAGAATAACACTACGATTTCCAAGTCCCTTTCAGCCAAAATTGTTTGGGTAATCCAAGTGATTTATAAAGTGCCTTGAGTTCCATGATGAAAGATGCTATATAAATAAAAAGGTAATTTTAGTCATAATAAATAATGGTAATGATGATAAATGCCAGTGTCACTAAGAAGAAGCTGGCCTGCCATTTGGGAACCCAAAGCAACCAGCTATGAGCTGGAAATAATGTGTGTCCAGGCCAGGATGATACTCAGTGACTGAGATCACATTAACCTTTAAACCAGAGATCTAGATAAAGCCCCTGATTTGGAGGTGTAAGCATTTAAAATTGAAGAAACTACAATACTTAATCCCTGAGCTTGAATATTGCCTTGGGCTTCTGAGACCTTTTCCAGAATGGTCAACAGGGAGCATATTGTCTTCCTCTTCTAACAGAAGAGAAAACTGACTAGGGCAGGAGAAAAGCCAGAATTCCCAATGAACCTTATGACTCTAGATCCAGGGCTCTTTCCATTCTCTACTGGACCTCAGACAATTCCAGCGAAGGAAAGATTTCGGAAAAGAGCCAATTTGGATGAGAAAATGTCAAAATGGGATCATGTCCCTCAAGATGCCTTGCATAACTGTTTTTCATCCATTTAGGCTGAGAAAGCTTGCTAGTAAAATCCTTGGCTGCTCAAGCAGGGAGGAGCCATTCACTGATGTCCCAGAGCTGTTCTCTGCCGTTAAAGGAGCACAGAGCAACAGCCGGCTGAGTTCTGTTTGACCAGGAGCGAACACTGCTTTGGGGCCTTTCAAGCTTGAGAGCTCAGAAGGCTAATTGCTTTCCAAGGTCTGATCGAGTTTCTTAGTGAAAGACTTGGCCTCCCATTTTCCCATGTGCTTAAAGGCCAATCAGTCACCACAGAGAAAGAGAAGAAACCCTGCTCTCTGCCCAACATTCTCTGCCCTCAAATAATCACCATAAAAAAATTAAACAAAATGAAATCCGGCAACTGCTAAGCTGGGAGGAGCTCACCTGTGAAGAACACATAGGTGTCTTATCTCTGTGTGTGTGTGTGTGTGTGTACTGAAATATTATTTTTATGATCTGTAGTTTTTATTTGCTTTCCTTTAGCACAGTTTAACATATTTCATCATTTGGAATTTATGCTTTTCATCTTTTTGTAATTTATCATCTTCATAGTTTTAACCTTTTTAATTTATCTATCTTTGGTGCTTATCTTTTGAAGCTAGTCTATTCTCGGCTGTTGAACACTTAAATTTTTTCTTAAAAAATGAATTATTTCATTTTTCTTACATCATTCTTATTTCAGTCATTTTCATTTTATCTCTTTGAAGTTTTTGGTTTTGTTTAGTATTTCTTTGTAATTCTCATTTTATCTCTTTCATTTAACAATTTTAATATTGCTATATTTTATAGTTGTCTAAATTCTTTTTTGCTTCTTTGATACTAATTTTTTTATTAAAAATACATTTTCCATTTGTAGATTTTGAATTTTTTTCCTTCAATATTTTCAGTTTATCTTGTATTCTCTTTTTTTTATAGCATATAATGTCCATTCCTATAGTAAAAAGAATCATCTATTACCATGGCAAGGGGCTTTATCGTTTGCCCACAAAGTTTGAAAGACGTCTTTGTGGATGTTAATCCTGTCACCCTCATGCACCACCTGTGTGACTTTGGGTGCCTCATCTGATGTCTGGGCCTCAGCTCACAAACTCTGAGAATGTGGCCCATTTCGACGGAGCTCACTAGGCATGGAAACCATCTTTCCCATCATATATTTCGAAGAGTCTGTAAGGGCTAGGTAAAGAGAAGAATGACCTCAACCTTCTATTTTTCAGCCAACATTTTATTTAGCTAGAGGGACACCATTATTATAACTGTATCCTATTATATCTGACTGAGAATAAAGATTTCCCTGTAGTAAATATTAATAAGTAAATAAAAGCATTGGTCTTACTCTGAAGAAATCACAGTTTGAGCCCTGACTTTGTCATTAACCCACCATGTGATTCGGACAAATCATTTAATTACCCTGGACACCAGTTTCCTCCTTTTTAAAAGAAAAATGTTAAACTAGATTTTTCCTCTGCTATTAATTGCCTATGATTCTATAGCTTCCTATTTTTTTAACTTATTTATTTTGAAGAGACCGGGTCTCACTGTGTTGCCCAGACTGGTCTTGCACTACTGGTCTCAAGCGATCCTCCTGCCTAGGTCTCAATTCTATACTTTTCTATTCAGAGAAACCATGAGACTGACATCAGTGTGTATGGAAAGTATGCTGTTATTTGTACCAGAAAACGGAAAACCAAGAGTTTATTCCTGGCAGAGTACCGAGGCCTCTCCAATCACGCCCACTTGGTGAAATGACAGTGTTACTATGGTAGCATAAATGCAGCTGGGCTGAGCCAGGTGCCTGACATACTTGCCGTTGATGACACCGTCTGGGTTGAGCATGGGTATGATCTTGAAGATGAAGTTTTCCCTCAAGAGCCTAGCCACAGGGTCACTGCTGACCAGGAACTCCAAGGTGCCCTTCATCACCCAACTGGCATTGCTCTCTCCTGGATGAACTCGAGCGGTGATCACCTGATATGGACGATGTCCTGCAGAAAAAGGGACATAAGAAGATTAAACCCAAATTTGCTTTCCATTTCCATCAAGATGGTCTCCAGGGGACCAGATTTTCACCTGATTGGCATGAGGTTTTAAATAGATTGATTGTTTCTAACACATATCTGATCTACGTTTACCCATTTTCCATCTGCCTCTGTGGTCTGCAAGACTCAAGAAAGTAGGAAGGTACAGCTCAAGGCTGTCATCAAAAATGTAACTACTTGGTGGTATGAAAAGAACCCAAGAAGCAGATTTTATCAAGATCACAAAAAAACAACTAACTCTCCAGAGTTCAATAGCATGATGCCAGATGTCACAGATCTGAGATTAAATATTATCTTCATCCCTCACCACCTCTGGGATCTCAGGCAAATGAATTAATTTCTTTGACACTGTCTCCTATCTATAAAATGGGGACATAATACTGACCTTATGTGGTTGTTATAAAACACAAAAAGATGTAAATATAAAGCACTCACTATATTGACTGCCATTCAGTACGTGTTAGCTATCTCCCTCCTCATTTGTAAAGTCTGTGGGTGGGATGATCCCTCTCATTCCTTAGCAGAAATAGAAAGCAAGTAACAGAAGCAGTGTCTTTGGAACTCCATGATTGTAAGACACTGAACCCAATCCTTGAGAGAGATTTGACAGAAGAGTTAAATACGTGGAAGCTCAATCTTGGAGTCACAATGCTTGCTTCACTTTGCAAAGGGAGTCAGGAAAACATTCTCCACCCAGTTACAGGTAGTGTATTGACATGAATAGTCTTTATGGAGAATGCACTGATGAGGGAAAGATAGGAATGTCTTCCCTCCTTTGTTTATAGAAGATAACTGGAGTATTGTACGCTGAAATGCATTCTAAAGCCATGTCTGGGCTCAGGTGAAAAATGTGTTTTGATTGATTTAGTGATGTCTGTCTTCCATATACTCAGGGAAGAAAGGGTAAGGTTGTAGCATCATCAAGAACTCACCATGTCTACTCTAACCCTTTGTTCAATTTTGTGGTTTTTTTATGACTAATTTTTCCTTTTGTATTCTCATCCAATTCCCATTGCTCCTAAACTTCCTCTAATGACAAGTACTAAGTATTTGCTAAGTATAAATACACCAGCCACTGAACAACTTAAAAGTTAATAAGCTAGTAAATTATTTCCATATTATTCAAATCACTTTAAGTTCAAAGGTCTTTTATTTCCTTAAACAGTAACATTTTTATTAATTTATTTATAATTGACATACAATCATTAGACATATTTATGTTTATGGGATATAACGTGATGTTTCAGTGTATGTATACATTGTATAATGACCAAATCTGTGTTATTACCATATTCATTATTTTAAATAGTTATCATTTCTTTGAAGTGATAATATTCAAAACATTCTTTTTTAGCTATCTTGAAATGTGCATTACATTATTATTTGCTCTAGTCATCCTATTGTGTAACAGAAAACCAGAATTTATTCTTCCTAACTGTAATTTTGTACATATTGACCATCTTCCCCTGTTTCTCCCTTGCCACTACCTGTGCCCAGCTCCTGGTAATCACTATTCTACTCATTATGGAGGTCCCTCAAAAAATTAAAAATAGAACTATCATATGATTCAGCAATACCACTACTGTGTATATATCCAAAGTAAATAAAATCAGCATTTTGAAAGATATCTGCACTCCCATGTTTATTGCAGGCACCTTGATCATGTTTACTGAATTTCTGTGTTATTCACAACAGACAAGATATGGACTCTACCTAAATGTCCAACTACAGATGAATGTGTGTGTGTGTGTGTGTGTGTGTGTAAAACATATATACTCTGGTGTCAGTCAGTTCTACTCTGGTGTCAGTCAGTATTTCTTGGGTGCCTACAATGTGTCAGACACTATGTCACTTAGAGTTGATATTCTGTCTCTAAAGTGGCCATGTGATTATATGGGAATCTAAATTTGTGGTTGGGAATGTTCAGGTAACTCCTGAACATATATAAAATATATATACACACACACATATATCATTGTATGTGTATGTGACTATATATATGTGTGTGTGTATACATATATACATACATATACACACACACACACACACACACACACACAGATAAAATGGAATACTCTTCAACCATAAAACAAAATGAAATTCTGTCATTTTCAGCAACATGGATGAGCCTGGAGGACACTGTGTTAGGTGAAATAAGACACACACAGAAAGACAAACATGATATGATCTTACTCATATATAGAATCTAAAAAACAGTAGCCTTTTTGAGGATACAAACTGTGTCTCAAATTGTGCACAAAGAAAGAAAAAATCGAATATCTCTTGATAACAGAGCTAAAGAATAGGCAATGGAAGATATAAAGAAAACACCTTTAAGTTACTGAATTATGTTATTATCATCAACTAAGACCAAAAAAAACCTCAACACTATCTGTCTCTTCCATATTTCTGCTGACAGCCATTAATCCACTGAGGTCTAGATTTAAGGGGTGTAGATCAGTGCATTTTTACTGACTATGGTGAAAACAGGTCACTTCAGCTCCTTGTAGGTCACCTATACACTGGAGGTGACACTCAGCTATATTTTCCCTTAAGCAGATGTCTTGAGCATATTCCAAGAACTGCAGGAGCACTGGGTAGAAAAAGTTGAATAAATCATAGTCCTTGTTCTCTAAGAGTCCATAGCGTATGTCAGTAGTGACAAATAAGAAAGAAAATAATTACAAGTGAGCTAATGGAGGTGTATACAAAACACCAAAATCGATATGACTGAGAGAGTTAAGGCCATTTCCAGAGATGTGATGGTATTCACACTGGGTCTTGCAGAATAAGTATTATTTACCAGCTGGAGACGGTGAGGAGGGTCTTCTGAACAAAGAAAGGGACATATGCCAAAACCAGTGGCGCAAAGGTCGGTGAATTAAAAAATGAAGACAAGTTACGTGTGACTTAAGCAAAGGGCTAGAGAAGGTGGAACATAAATTTTAAAAAGTAGGCTAGTATTAGACTGGTAAGATACTTTCTTATATATGTTGTTTAGGGATTTGGAATTCATCCTGTAGATCAGACACTCTCAACCATAGAGTCAGTGTCTCACTGATATCCTGTGATAAGTAACAGAGTATATTGCAGAGTCATCAGTTACCAATAAAAGTGCCAGTGTTTGCTTATGATATTACATACATGGCACAAACTGCCAGTCACCTGCCTTTCTCCCTTTCTTTCTTATTACCAGAGCCCTGATTTTTGAAGGGGAAGGAATTTGCCCATATTAAAATACTAGCTTCATGGATCCTTTTGTAGGTAGGAGTGGCCATATGACACAGTTGTGTTCAGTGAGATTTAAATGTTACTAGACTGTGAGTCTTTTTGGAAAACTAATTAAAGGGGACAGTTTCATCTGGTAAATGTCTACTTGGTTTTTGTGTCTTGTCCTTTGCCCTTCTTCTTCCTCCATTTTTGCACATAGATGTGATACCTTCAGATGAGAAAGCCAACTTGAGAATCAAAGTCACATGCTAAAGATGGCAACCATAAAAGTAGAGGGAGCCAGGGTTCCTACCAAATTCCTTAAGCAGCTATACCACATTTTCACCAGCTTCTTCATTACTTCTGGATATTTGAGAACAGTAAACCACTATTTGGTTAGGCCACTGTACTCAAGTTTTTGCTACACCCTATCAAATTCAATGTAAGATCAGATTTAAAGTTATATATAACATGCATTCATGTGTGCTTTCTAGATTGTGGAGAAGAGAGTGATATAGTTGTAGGGAGAATGATATTTGACTGTGTGTTTTAGAAAAGAACAATTGAGAACCACTATCTCAAGAAAAAGGGAGTTGATAAATTTTCATCTGAAGCAATATATGCCAAAGACTGCTTTATAAAATTAATTCTGCAATTATTGTAGATGACACGTTTACCCAATCAGAGACAGTACAGCATAGTGAATTAGAGAACAACTTTAGGAGCCGTATTTCCAGGGTTCAAATTCCAGCCTCACCATTTTTAACATGAGATGAGTTATGTAAGTTTCTGAAAAAACTGAGCAATGGATTTGTCTTACTTTTTCCGGGCTTCCATAGCAGAATACCATAGACTAGGTGGCTTATAAACAACAGAAATTTCTTTTTCACAGTTCTGGAGGCCGAGAAATCCATGATTAAGGTGCCAGCAAATTCTGTGTCTGGTGAGGGTCCGCCTTCTGTTTCTTAGATGACCTTCTTTTTACTGTGTCTTCACATGTGGAAGGGACAACTGAATTCCCTCAAGACTCTTTTCTTAAAGTACTAATCCCATTTGTGAGGGCACCACCCTCATGACCTAATCAACTTCCAAAGGCTTCACCTTCTAACACCATCACTTTGGGAATTAGGATTTCAACAAAGAAATTTTGGGAGGACATACATATTCAGTCCATAGCAGATTAGGTGTTCTGTACTTAGCACTAATGACTCACTGACTGAAACTTTCTGAAAAAAATGTTGGAAAGAAGATGTACAGTTAGCTAGCTGGGCACAACTGAAATTAACTGGAGGTCAACTTTCCTACTATATCATTCGCTCACAGTTGCTTTTGCTTTTTCCAAAGCAAGCTGTGTTGGCATGCCAACAAAAAGCTTGTTTTGAAATAAAGAGGCTTGATGAATTTGTACCCAATCAGTATCCTATTTTCAGTTCTATAACTCTATATCACTCTCTTTGTGATTTTTGAACTATGTTCATTTGCAGCATATTGGACAACAATGGTAAGTGCTTTCAGCCCAGCAAGAAGAAATAAAAAATTGCTTAAGCTCTTGTAAATTTTTTACACTAACAAAACACTTCCATTGTCTGGGCCAGTTGGCTTCCATTGCCTGATATACCCAGTACAACGCAGTACATTAATCAATAAACCAAATGCAAGCTCTAACAGAGAGCCATCAACAATGTGTTTCTTTCCATTGGAGAGTCAAGTTGATAATCTGCTGTATTGTAATACACCACAAGACCTTGCAGGCTGTTCTAGTATCCTGAAGAAGCAAACGGGGAAAATGATGGATTCTCATGAAGACATAAGCAGTATTTTAGCCAGTTCTAGTTGGCTTTCCTCTCTTCCCCTCTGTGATTTAAGACAATTTTGCAGTCATGTTGGTAAGTTAAACTTACAAGACCATTCAGTTGTAGCAGAAAATGGTACTCCAGAGAACTCATAATGGACGACAGCCGTAAATAGTATGCATCACACATACCATGTGATTTTTTCTTGTAATTGACAATCTCAGTCTTAGTAACTCATGTATCCTTAGTGTCAGGCAAAAAGTCCCAGATATTTGCATTTTTTTCCTGCAATTAATAAAATATGTTTCAGAGACCACCATAGTCTATGGGGGAGTCATGGTTTGGACAGATTTTAATTCTTAAAGCTACATATTGAATTTATAGTGGTAATGACATCTGTAAAGAGAGATTAGGAACAAGTAGGGGATTGAATAATGCCTAAGAGATATCCGGCCTTTAGGCCAATGAAAAGTTGAGTAAAAGTTGAAGACAAGTATGATGATAAACATGTGTACCCAACTATATAAACATCCATTCATTTACTTCTTCTTTCTTTCAACAATGTATATTAAGCTCCTACTGGCACTCTGCAGGGTTCTGTAGATTACAAGATAAATAACGGTTTTTTTGCCCTCAGGAAGCTAGTAACAGTCTGGTAAGAAAGACAGGCACACAGATAATTACAATCCAATGTGATCAGGGACTTTCATCAGGATATTTTCAAACACAGTGGAATAATCATTGTGACATCATTTACACTAACGCAAACAACTGCAAATGACTTAAAAACACATTCATAGGAAAGTAGTTCAGGAAACAATATGCAAAACAGAATGCTATGCAGCCATTAAAAATGACACATAAGTTTTTTTCCGTCAA
This sequence comes from Theropithecus gelada, assembly GCF_003255815.1. Lineage (NCBI taxonomy): Eukaryota > Metazoa > Chordata > Mammalia > Primates > Cercopithecidae > Theropithecus > Theropithecus gelada. The sequence continues at coordinate 8,796,100 of NC_037675.1, forward strand.
CACAAAAAGATATCTGTGATATAATGGTGACTGGAAAAAAAAACAGAGGATAGAGTACATCACAGAAGGATCCTGTTTGTATGTAGCTGTAAAATTTATCAAAAGGTATCTATATATAGAGACAGCTGCAAGTAGAGGTAATCTAGGTGATTTTTAGGTCATCTTTATCCCTATCTGGAATGTTTGCTTTTTTAGAGAATAATAATCATATGTCAATTTCACAAAGGCAAAGTATTTTCAAATACTAAGTAAGGCACCACAGGAGAGGAAGAGTAAAAAAATGAATTTTCACAGAAAAGGTAACATTTGATCTGCTCTGTCCAGTTTAAGTGTTTGCCAAGTAAAGAAAAGAAAAAAGAAAGGTAGTAGAAATGGCTTAAGTAGATCTATTTGCAAACAACTGAGGTCATAAGTGCATAATATCCAAGGAAAAGTGAAGTAGTTTAATGTGACTAAAGCACAGGCCATTTGGAAGGCAAGAGAAGGAATGAAGGTACAAAAACTAAGTTTGTGTCTGCTTCTGCAGCCCTTTCTGGGGCATACTAAGGGTTTGGGAGCAATCTTGTATGCTATGGAAGCACCACAAAAAAACAAAACAAAACAAAACATAAAAAACATTATGCAAAGGTATGATCTGATGGGGCTTCTTGGAGTTGAAGAATTAGACAGTGGAATTAAGGGGCAGAAGAAATGGCCAGGAGAGCAGGTTTGATTTCAAGGTGGAATCATGCAGCTAACATGAAGTCCAGCAATCCTAGAAGAGAGTGTATATGGACCTGATAGAAGGAAAACAGGATGAGGAAGGAAGGAGACAGGAAACAGCAGTGGAAAAGGAAGTGGAAAGATTCTGAGAAAAAAAAAATTAAAATGAGAAAAATTTGTGTATATAAGACACACTCTACTATGTTTTCCAAAAAAAGGTATATACTATGCACATTTTATGCACTGTGCATTTTTCATTTACCAATATATCTTGGCGATGTTTCTGTATCAATATTAAAAGATGTTTCTATCTTTTTTATTAGTTTTATTGTGATATAATTTACACAAAATAAATTTTACCAATTTTAGTGTTACAAGTCAATAAACTTTGACACATGTATACAGTGTCGTAAAACCAAATAAAGTTATTATTATCATCTCCAATATTCCCCTCATTTCACTTTGCAGGCAATCCCTTCACCCCACCCCTAGCCTCTGGCAACCACCGATTTGCTTTTTATCACCATAGTGCTTTCTTTTCTGGAATGTCATAATAATTAAATCATACAGTGTGGGTAGTGATGGCTCACAACTGTAATCCCAGCACTTTGGGAGGCTGAGGTGGGCAAATCACCTGAGGTCAGGATTTCAAGACCAGCCTGGCCAACATGGCAAAACCTCGTCTTAACTAAAAAAATACAAAAATTAGCCGGGCATAGTGGTGCACACCTGTAATCCCAGCTACTCAGGAGGCTGAGGCAGGAGAATCGCTTGAACTCAGGAGGCGGAGGTTGCAGTGAGCCAAGATCGCACCACTGCACTCCAGGCTGGGTGACAAGAACAAAACTCCATCTCAAAAAAAACACAAAACAAACCAAAAAAAGCATACAGTATATAACTTTTCTGCCTGGCTTCTTTAACTTAGCATAATACTTTTGAGAGCTATCTATGTTGTCGGATGCATCAATAATTTCTTTTAATCACTGAGTTGTATTCCAGAGTACCACATAGCAGTGAATATGCCACAATTTGTTTATTCTCTCACCTGTTGATAGACATTTGAGTTCTTTCCAGTTTAGGGCCATTATGAATAAAGTTGTTATGATCAAAGAATGTTGTTGGGTACAATGTTCCATATACAACAATTAGGTCAAGTTTGTTAGTCATATTGTCTATATTCTTACCAATATTATATCTGCTTGTTTTGTGAATTATTGAGAGGGGTATATTAATATCTCCAAAGATGATTGTGGATTTGTCTATTCCATATTATAATGTTGTCAATTCTTTCTTTATTTTTAGGCTATGTTATTCACTACATGCAGATTTAGAATTATTATATTTCCCTGCTTAACTGAACTTTTTATCATTATAAGATATCTCTCCACTTCTCCTAAGGCGTTGCCTTAATGTCTCCTTTGTGTGTATAAATATAGCTTTTCTGGCTTTCTTTTGGTTAGTATTTAAAATACATATATTTTTCATCACTTTACTTTCAGTGTTTCTATATCTTTACAAGTATTTGTCTTTTGAAGCACCATATAGTTGTATATTGTATTTTATTTAGTCTAGCACTGTTTTATTTTAATTGAAGCATTTAGTCAATTTCCATTTGATATAATTAATGATTTATATTGGCATAATGCTATCAATTTACTATTTGCTCTCCGTTTGTCCTAACATATGATCAATTCTTTTTCCCATCTGACCTTCATTTGGATTGATTGTTTTCTTCCCATTGTTTCTTTTTTCTCCTCTATTAGCTTAAGTTATATATCCTTCTATTCTTTTTCAGCAGTTACCTTAGAGATTACAAGGTACTTCTTTGATTTATTATAGTGTAATATAATCTACTATATTTTAGTTTCCACTACATATCCTAAAATCCATAACACATTTACATTTATTGTGTAATAAAGTCAATATTGATTTAAACCACATATACCCTTTTAATTACTCCTCACTCCTTGCTGCATCTACAAACTTTCATCAGGTTTCATTTTCCTCCTGCCTGAAACTCACCTTTTAGTGTTTCTTCTGATATGAATCTGCTGGCAGTGAACATATGCACGTCTTGTTTGTCTGACAGTGAACTCATTTTATCCTCAGTTTTGAAAAATATTTTTGTTGGGCATAAAATCCTATCACCCCTGCTCATAACCTCTCCATTTTCCACATCTCTCTCTGTTTCTTCCAACAAGATTGTGCAAGAACTTGACAGCTTTTAACAGTCTTTAGGTACCTGGAAACTTGTCTCCTCATTTTGCAGAAATAGAAATGTGTCTTTTTGTTTTCTGTTGTATGTATGTGTTCTTTTTCATGTTTTCCAAGATAAGAAAAAAAAAAACTTTTATTGAAATTTCAAATTATGGAACTTTCTTATACTCCTTATTTTTTTATTGTTTTCTGTTGATTCTCTTAAAGTTTCCAGGAAGATAATCCTAACACCTGCAAATAATAAAGTATTTTCTTCTCTTCAAAAGCTGTATCAGTTATTACTGATACCTTTCTAATTTCTTAGAATTTCCTCAATACCGCAAAATAAAAAGAATCCTTTAAATTCATGCCATGTTATTACAACTGGTAGATATATGACATAGTAACAAATAATTCTGACTAGCTCTGTTCAAATGTGTGGGATTGTATGTAAACACATTCATGGCATTTTTATAGCACCTTGCAGCAGAGAAGGCGTTTTCACCTGTATTATTCCTTCGGGCCTTTTCACCTGTATTATTCCTTCGGTATTGCGAGTAAATCTGTGAAGTAGGCAAGGCAGGAATTATCACTCTCTTGCTTATAAGGCAAGAAAAGAGAGAAAGCAAGGGAAAATCTTAGGTGTTCTGAATCAAAATCCAATATTCGTTTCATTATGTATTCTTTTGCCTGTATACATTTAAGAGGAAGGCCAAAATGAATCTTATTGAGACAAAATATGATATAGTGAGGAAACAAGTACCATGTAAATCATGAATTGGAAGACTTTGGTTTGAGATCTGGTTCTGCCTCTTACTGATTGAATGGATTTGGGACAATTAAAATCTTTTGAAATCTCTGTTCTCTACTCATAAAGCAAGGCTCTCTTAAGTCTTTGCTGCACTAAATTTAATGATTATCAATGGCAGTGTGAAACAGGGTAGATGAAAGTCAAACGTTTTAGCCAATGGTTTCAATCTGCTTTAATTCTATTGGTTCCTTCAGTATTCTTTTAATCAAGCTGCTAACAGGAGGCAACGTTACATGGAGCTTCTTCATCTCTCTTTTGTCCTTTTCCAATATTCAGATGCAAGTGCTAATAAGCAGAAAAGTGGTCCAAAGTTGGGTGGTAGCAGGAGAAAATAGAAAGTGCAGGTAATCACGGCTAATGATCGGCTTCAGGACAACCAAGTGTGAGCTGGCTTTCTCTTGCTGGGACACAATTCCTTCCCAGTTGAGCATGGTTTGTCTGCACCCAAGCTGTCTTTTACAAACTCTTAAGCTATGATCTTTCTGACCCATATACCACCGGAATAAGAAACTGACCAGATTATCATTTCCAAACCATTTACCTTCGCCAGAAACTGTTCATCTTCAGCCCTACCTACCTTCCAGTGGCAGGAAGTGGCCCCAGACCCTGTCCTTCCCAGAACTTTGCACTCTGCCTTTTCCCCAAAACCTGACACGTGACCTTCGTTACCTCCAGATGGCAAGGAGCACAAGAAGCTGTGATGTCTTTGTGTGATGGGATGGATTTGCTTAGTTTTCACCAAAAAGGTATGGGGATTCATGCATTGGCAGAGGGGGTAACAGAGATTCTGATGGTCCCACTCACCACACTGGGGATTCTTGCGGGCAGCAGGGAGGAAAGCATGGAGGCAAAGGCTGACCACAGGCCCTTTGTAGCTGATAAGCTTTGGAAACTGATTGAAGGATAATGAACATTCTATTGGCAGCCTCCAAATCTTTTTCTTAACTCTTTTCAGCTTCTTCACAAATTGTAAGTAATACACACATTTTCCTATTAATGTCCAAGACCTTCAAGCCCCACCCTCTCTCTTTCCTTCTCTCTCAAACATATATCCCCCTTTCTTCTTCACTGCATCACTACAACCTCTTCCTTAACATCTGGTCCAGCCACACAGCAGCCTATGAGGTGTAAAAACAAAAACCTAAAGCTGATGGCATCACTTTCCAGGTAATACACTGTAGTAGGATCCACAGTCCTTAGTCTCCTCATTGACAGTGTACCCCACTCCAGCTGGCCCAGCCAATTGGTCTCATTTTCTGTCACTCCTGAACCAAATACCCATGAAGAAAAGAAGAAGAAGAAGAAGAAGGAGAAGGAGAAGGAGAAGGAGAAGGAGAAGGAGAAGGAGGAGAAAAGGTAACTTTTAAAAGTCCAGATAGGAAAAGCAGTTAGTATCCTAACATATGAAAATAAAACACAGTTCTGTGCTTCAAATATCCGAAGGACGCACACATCACTTTAAATTATTTGGACTGGATAGTGGTCACCCATCAGGACCCTTCCCTTTATGTGACCATTGAGAGTCTTCATCCATGAAGTGGCAGACAGGACCATGTGTCCATTAATGTATTTAACATTTATTGGGTGTCATCTTCTGTGTGCCAAAGACTATACCAAACCCTGAAGATGTCAAGGAGTGTTAGACAAAGTTTCTGTCCTCAAAGAACTCCCACTTTCCCCATGGGAAACCAATAGGTATTTATGGGAAGTGAAAGAATTTAAGCCTTTCATAAATTTTCCTCTACTAGAACAGTTTTTCTCAAACTCCAACATGTGTGTGAATCCTCTGGAGATCTTGCTGAAATGCAGATTCTGCTCCAATGAGTCTGTGGTGGTGCCTGAGACTCTGCATTTCTACCAAGCCCCCAGACTGTGCCAAAATTAAGGAATCAGACTTTTGAGGAGCAAAGCTCTCCCTGTTCAACAGAGATATAATACAAGCCGCATCAGTAATTTTATATTTTTTAGTAGCCACATTTTTAAAAAGCAATGTAAGGTGAAATTGATTTTAATAATATATTTTAACCCAATAGACAGTAAAAATGACTATTTCAATATGTTATCATATGAAAAATGATGAATGAGATATAGGTATTGAGTGAAACTTTTTGGTGCTAGCAGACTTTTGGGGTGTACTTTATACTTGTAATACAGAGCAATTTGGACTGATCGCTTTTAATTACTCAATAGCCTCAGATGGCTCGTGGCTGCTGGATTGAATGATACAGCCCTAGACCCTCTGCCAACTTCCTAACTAAAGCCCCTCACCACGCTGAATAGTAAAAGTTTATTATACCCCAATGGAACGGAGCTGAGACATTGAGAAAATGAATAACAGAATAAGGTTTTTTCCCCTCAAAATATCCTGTTTTGTTGCCTTCTTTCTCACAAAACTATCCAATTTCAAAATATTACAAACTCATATTTCTTTGCAAAGGGTAATCTTGGCTTCTTATTTTGTACCCTCTGTCTCTAAACTATAAGAAAGTGAGCTCACATAATGGGGATAAATGAAAAGAAAATCAGCAAATCTATTCCTGGGCAATTTTCAGATAACCAAGAGGAAGTGGTGTAATCGAGGCTGAGATAACAATTTTAGACTCTGCATAAAGATGAGCCAATCCATCTGCATTCCCTCATCTGCATCAAACTGTACAGATTTTTCTGGAAATTTTGTTATATTATAATATGCTTGGAATAAAAAATAATACATCTGTGCTATAATGATACATAATATATACACTATAATAATAAAGTATTTGGATTGGGTTTGAGAAATTTACTACACACAGAAATGGCAGTCACTTGGGAGAAGTGTATAATCGCATCAGGAAAATTGCAGACAGATGCTGTGCACCCGCCCCCATCAGTCTATCAGCTGATTTCACTTAGGGATGTTTGCAACTGTGCCACAGACCTGCCGGCTGGCTCACTTGTATCCCACGCTACTAGCTCCTTTGCCCCCAAATCTCCCTGGTAGAATTAACATTGCCAGGAGGAAAGCATTAACCGCTTCCCTCAAGCTTCAGGAGTTCCCATGAAAGCTCCTGACACCTCAAGGCTACCAAGGGTGGGGCCATATCACTTCTGTTTGGCTGTTCATGGCCAAGTCTCAAGCAATCCCCTTCCAGAGCTCCTGCCCTAAGCACTACCTCAATGGAGCCACGTGGTACAGCAATCTCTAGACACACAACCAAAATGAGATGGAGAGGGGACCGTGACATGCTCCACAAAGATTCATTCAACACATCCCACCCTGTTACGCTTTATTACATTTCGCCAGGCTTAGACATATTATAAAGCACTGAGAGATAAGAATCTTGAAGAAAGAGAAAGCTATTGATTTAATTCAGAAAACTTTGAAATACATTCTAGCGAATAATTTTGCTCTCAGGTCAGATACGTTTCTTGCTCTGCTCTTTCCCACATTATTTGCCTGAAAAAAAGTATTAGAACAGAAGGATCCAAAATCCTTGAGGAAGCAGGCTCTGGGCTCCGGGACAGAGTTTCCTCTAGAAGCAAAGTATCTTCCCCTGCGGCACTGCAGTGGGCTGAAGTGGGTCAGCTTTGTTACAGGATGCCATTACATGTCAGCAAAGAAGGGCAGGGAATAGGTGAGAGGAATGAGAGGAAACAATGTGAACTCATGTGCAACGAAATGTTTTATTATTTTTATTTTTTTGAGATGGAGTCTCACTCTGTTGCCCAGGCTGGCATACAGTGGCACAATCATGGCTCACTGCAACCTCCGCCTCCCAGGTTCAAGAGATTCTCCTGCCTCAGCCTCCCAAGTAGCTGGGATTACAGGCGTCACCACCATGCCCGGCTAATTTTTCCCTTTTTAGTAGAGGTGGGGTTTCACCATGTTGGTCTGACTGGTAACCCACCCATCCTAGCCTCCCAAAGTGCTGGGACTCCAGGTGTGAGCCATTGCACCTGGCCCAATGAAATATTTCAAATAAGCAAAGAGGAATTTATTTATTTATTTATTTATTTATTTATTTTTTACGTACTGAACTCCTACTCTCTTCAGTGCAGCATCTCTCAGGAATCTTGCGCTTCCCCCAAACCCTTTCCAGCTCCAGCTATTTAAGACAGCTGACATCTAGACAGCAGAAAAACCACCACATGAGAACAGCACGATGAAGAAATGACAGTCCTGAGCCATAAGGACCAATAAGGTAGAAGGTGAAAATGTAAGAATCTGAAACTGAAAAACAGATGTCACCAGCTGACACCAGAGCAGAGCCATTCAAAATGGAAACCGTGCTAGGAAATTTCTATATCTAGGTTACTTGCTTTGAGAGGTGGATTGTTTTACTCTCACGAAGCTTAGCATGGTTCAGGTCATTTGCGGAGTTCTGGAGGTGTTCAAGGAATGAGGGAAAGTCACCAATAGGGAAGTGGCCTTGCTGCTTTGTTACTCCACAAACAGAATTATGAGCTGTTATGGGCTTATGTGAATTTAAATAGAGCTATTATATTTTAAAATTAAGGCTGAGCTGCTGGTTTATGGTAAGAAATGGAAGGAGGGAGCAAGGAAAGAAATCAGAAAAAAATAAAAAGAAAAGGAATGAGAATTATTATTATTGTTATTGTTACTGCTGCCACTGTTCCACTCAAAATAACTACAGTGGTGGCCTGCCAGTTCTCCACTTACATAACCTGACAAGGGTATTTCAGATTCCCAGTTGCTTGGCAACCTGCCTTTTATGTTTAAGCCATTTAAATATATTCACTTTTTGAATTAGGTATATTCACAGATGACTGGGCAACAAGAAAGGGCCCCTGGCAGGCAAGAGCTCCTAGGATGTGTGGAATCAACAGAGTGTGTGGGGGGCAGGTCTGGTCAGAGAGTCTGACGGAGAGTATTAGTGACACATTTAGGCCTGAAAATGGGAAATTGAGATCCGCATACAAAGTCTTTTGCTGCTTGCAAACGGTCTCAAAGACTTATTTCTGGCCCCTTCTTTTCAAAGTTTACTTCTGCCATCCTAAAACCTTCTTGCGGGTCTGTGTGGCATACCAGCAGTGACCTAAGACAATGGCTTAAAAACCCAGCACTGAGATGGGTGGGTTACTGAAGGTCAGGGAGTTCAAGACCAGCCTGACCAACATGGTGAAACCCCACCTCTACTAAAAAGGCAAAAATTAGCTGTGCATGGTGGTGGCACCTGTAATCCCAGCTACTCGGGAGGCTGAGGCAAAAGAATCTCTTGAACCTGGGAGGTGGAGTTTGCAGTGAGCCGGGATTGTGACACTGTATGCCAGCCCGGGCAACAGAGTGAGACTCTTTAAGCCATTCTCTGTTATCCTTCTCTGTTAAGGACTGTCCAAGTTCAGGCGTGTCCCCTGCTTCCCCACCCCCCCATTCCCCTGGGCCTGATGTGGGGAAGGTACCCTGCATTGCCACCCTTCTAGTCAACTCTTCTGGAAATGGGGACGGGGGTCCCACAAGACAGCTACATCACAGAGGTACCTGGCACCCAGAGCAATACTAAGCCCCGTCATTTCCATCTCCTAAATACCTTTTTGGGTATTTTCCATCCTCTCCATTCCTATTTCTTCCAAATACTCAGTGGCTACCCATTGGCCTCAAGATAAAATCAAGGCTTCTTATTGAGGCACAAGGCCCTTCATGATCTGCCTTCCCAGTGGGGAGATGTTCACCCCATGCCACGGACTCCCATCTGCACCCCCACCGTACAATTTGGTTCAAATACTCTGTTCTGCTCCTGATCTTTGTACAGGCCCCTCCTTCTGCAGGAAAGCCCTCTCATGCCCTCTCTTCTTGACCAGCTCCCTTGGACTTCGTTTACCTCACATTTCACCCATTCTGGGATTCCTTTCTTTCCTCCTTTAGAGACTGAATTAAATACTCCCGTGCCTGTGCTCCTCCGCTGTCTGGCCCTGATTTCTACCATGGCGTGGGTCATTTCAGTAGATCCGGCCTTGTACTTCTAGATTTCTCTGTCTATCTTGAGCCAGAACAAGCCTCAAGGCAGGGAAGACACACAGGGTCCTTTACCCCTAAGTTTCCGGTCTGCCTGGAGCCAACATACTTTGTAAGATTCAGAAAAATATTTCAGATCTGAAAAAAAAAAAATGCATTGGCTCCAAAATATGAAAAGAAACTATTAAGTTGAAATAAACATTTAATTGTCAAAAAAATAGAATATTATGTCAACTTCATTAATTGTTAAATTTAGTATTCATGTCATTGACTTTGAAAGCAATTTGTAGGTAAGATTTCCATACTTCACAAGAATTCCCAATTACAGACAATGATGGCAAAATAATCACTCATAAATTAAATATCATCCATAACCAAATAGTTGTAAAAACAAACATGAGATTATTTCAAATTCAGCGACAAAAAGGATATTTAATGTGGGTTGTGATTGCATTTTATTATGTTTAATATGCTATATGATGGGCCCTCCAATTCTTAAAGTATCTCAGGCCTAAAAAAGATTTTAAAAGGGCCCTGAGTATATGTGTTTAATTCAATTTTGTTTCCCCAGTAATTAGAAACCAGCACAGTGACTGGTACACACACACACACACACACACATGCACACACATATTATAAAGAATGTGGATTAGAACAACAAAGAGTAGCGAGTAGAATATTACCCTGTCTGAGAATAAGGCAGACATTAAAGGCAAGAATTTTAAAAGTTCTACTGTGTAGCCATTAAGAGACGTGGCTCCAGAGAGGATTCATATGGGAATGAGTAGCTTTCAAAGGACACAGTTTGAAAGTTGGAGCCTAATAAAACAGATTTTTAAGCCATGCATGGGCGTGAGTGGCCTTGTGAATGAACAGGAAGTTAATGGAAATACTTCTTTTTTCTTTCAGGGTTTAGAGACAGAGAGAAAGACAAACACCAAAGAAATAGAGAGAATGACACAGATGAATGGATAGGGTGTAGGGAGGGAGAGAAGGAGGGGGGAAGGAGAGAGGGAGGGAGAGGGAGGGAGGGAGGGAGGGAGGAGAAAAGGAAAGAAGGAGGAAGGAAGGAAGGAAGGAAGGAAGGAAGGAAGGAAGGAAGGAAGGAAGGAAGGAAGGGAGGGAGGGAGGGAGGGAGGGAGG